>NW_026644673.1:0-223577 GCF_030020395.1 Manis pentadactyla
AGAATCGAACGCTATAGAAAGTGGTGGAATTTTGTGGAGTTAAATGCTATTTGGTAGATTGTTGTAGAATCACGTGTAATGTGACACAACGTAGAGTTCCTGAGTGGTCTCGAAGCAAATGGAGCTCTCCTTGATGCAATGGAACGCCTCAGAACAAAGTGAGATGTTCCAAAATACAGTGCAATGTTGTTAAATGGACTGTAAATGTGTGTGATGTGACGCAGTAGAGTGTTCCTCGTTGTTTTGGAAAGGAATGGAGCCTTATTTGACAGAATGGTATGCAATAGGATGTGGTGAAATGTTGTGGAATGGAGGAGAATCTTGTACAGTGGAGTTGAATGGCATTAGATGTGATGCAATAGAAAGTCCTTAATGGGTTGGAAGTGAATCGAGCCTTCCTTGTAGGAAGAGAACATAAAAGAATATGGTGGAATGTTGCCAAATGTAGTGCAGAGTTGTGGAATGGAGTGTAACGGGGTGTAGTGTAATGTAATAGATGGTTCCCGTATTTTTGGGAAAAGAGTGCAGCCTTATTTTGCAGAGAGGAGCACGATAGTTCACGGTGGAGTGCTGTGGAATGGAGTGAAATTTTGTGGAATGCTGTTGAATCTGTTTAAATGTGACGCAAAAAAGGGTTCTGGAGTGATTTAGAAGCGAATGCAGCCTTGCTGGATGGAGTCGAACACAATAGAACGCGGTGGAATGTTGCAGAATACAGTGAAATGTTGTGAAATGCATTGTAATGGGGTGTAATGTGATGCAATAGAGGGTTCCTGAGAGATTTTGTAGAGAATGGTGAATTCTTTGTAAAAATGGAATGCCATAGAATGCAGAGGAATGTTTGGAATGTAGAAGAATCTTGTGGAATCATGTGTAATGACATGTGAATTGACATAGTAGGCTGTTCCTGAATGGTTTGGAAGCCATGGAGTCTTCATTTACAGAATGGAATGCAATGGAATACGGTGGAATATAGCACAATGGAGTGGAAAGCTGTGCTATAGAGTGGAACATGGTGTAATGTGACGCAGCATTGAATTCCGGGTTGTTTGGTTAAGAATGTTGCCTACTTTGCACAGAGCAACTCAGTAGAACTTGCTGGAATGTTGGGGATGTAGTAGAATCTTGTGGAATGGAGTGTAATGGCATGTAAAGTGACACGATAGGAAGTTCGTGAATTGTATGGAAGCAAATGAAGCATTAATGGCAGAATGGAACGCACTAGAGCGTGGTGGAATGTGGTGCTTTGGAGTGCAGTGTCGTGGAGTGGAGTGGAGTCGGCTGTAATGTGACATAGTAAAGGGCTCCAGACTGGTTTGGAAGCGCATGGTGCCTCTTTTGCCAGAATGTAAAGCAAATGAATGTGCTGGTATACTGGGGAATTAAGTAAAATGTTGTGGAGTGGAGGGGAATGGGGTGTAATTTGATACAATAGAGTGTTACAGGTTGTTTTGGAAACGAATGGAGCCTTCATTTACAGAATGGAACGCTATAGAACATGGTGGAATTTTGGGGAGTTAAGTGCAAATTTGTAGATTGGTGTAGAATCGTGTGTAATGTGACCAAATATAGAATGCCTGAGTGTTCTCGAAGCAAATGGAGATCTCTTTGATAGAATGAAACGCCAGAGATCATGTTGAGATGTTCAGGAATGGAGTGCAATATTCTTAAATGGACTGGAATCGTGTGTAATGTGACGCAGTAGAGTGTTCCTCATTGTTTTCGAAAGGAATGGAGTCTCATTTGACAGAACGGAATGCCACAGAACGTGGTGGTATGCTGCGGAATGGAGTAGAATCTTGTAGAATAGAGGGGAATGGCATTTGATGTGATGCAATAGACCGTCCTTAATGGGTTGGACGTGAATCGTGCCTTCACTGCCAGAAAGGGACAAAACAGAACACAGTCGAATTTTGTGAAATGAAGTGGATAGCTCTGGAATGGAGTGAAACGTGGTGTAATGTGACGCTATAGACAGTTCCTGATTGGGAAAAGAGTGGAGCCTTCTTTTGCAGAATATAACACGATAGAACACTGTGGAGTGCTGTGACATGGAGCGCGATGTTGTGGAATGGTGTTGAATCGGTTGTAATGTGATGCAATAAAGGTTTCTGGAGTGATTTGGAAGCGAATGCAGCCTTGCTGGATGGTATCGAACATAATAGAACGGGGTGGAAAGTTTCGGAATAGAGAGGAAGGCTATGAAATGTAGTGTAAAGGGTGTAGTGTGATGCAATAGGGGATTCCTGAGAGATTTTGTAGAGAACGGCGAATACTTTGTAAGAATGGAATGCCATAGAAGGCAATGGAATGTTTGGATAGGTAGAATCTTGTGGAATCATGTGCAATGGCATGTGAATAGAAGCCATAGGCTGTTCCTGAACGGATTGGAAGCTATGGGGCCTTCATTTACAGAATGGAATGCAATGGAATGTTTTGGAATGTGGCACAGTGGAGTGCAATGTGTGGTATTGGGTGGAACGTTGCGAAATGTGACTCAACAGAGAGTTCCTGGGTTTTTTGGAAACGAATGGTGCCTCCTTTGCCGGAATGTAAGCCAATGAATGTACTGGATTATTGCAGAATGGAGTAAAATGTTGTGGAATGGAGTGGAATGGGATGTAATGTGATGCAATAGAGTGTTACAGATTTTCCTGGGAACGAATGGAGCCTTCTTTGACAGAATCGAACACTATAGCATGTTGTGGAATTTTGTGTAGTTAAGTTAAATTTTGTAGAATGGTATAGAATCCGAGCATTGTGACACAATATAGAGTTGCTGAGTGGTCTAGAAGCAAATGTAGCTCACATTGATGCAATGGGATGCAACAGAACATGGAGATATGTTCAGGAATGGAGTGCAATCTTGTTAAATGGACTGGCATCTTGTGTATTGTGACGCAGTAGTGTGTTCCTGATTGTTTTGCACACGAATGGACCCTTATTTGACAGAATGGAATGCAATAGAACGTAGTGTATTATTGTGGAAAATATTAAAATCTTGTAGAATTGAGTGGAATGGCATTTGATTTGATGCAATAGACAGTACTTAATGGATTGGAAGTGATTCGAGCCTTTTTTGTAGGAATGAGATGCAAAAGAGCATAGTGGAGCGTAGTGAAATGAAGTGGAGAGCTGTGGAACGGGTTATATTGTGACGCCATAGACGGTTCCTGATTGTTTTGGAAAAGAGGGGAGCTTTCTTTTCCAGAATGGAGCGCGATAGAACACGGTGGAGTGTTGTGGAATGGAGTTAAATCGGTTGTAATGTGACGCAGTAAAGGGATCCGGAGAGATTTTTAATCAAAGGCAGCCTTGCTGGCTGGAATCAAACGTAATAGAACGTGGTGGAATGTTGTGAAATGGAGTGTAATGGGATATAATGTGATGCAGTAGAGGGTTCCTGTGAGATTTTGTAGAGAGTGGTGCCTTCTTTGTAACAGTGGAATGCCATAGAATCCAGTGGAATGTTGGGAATGGAGAAGAATCTTCTGGAATCGTGTGGAATGGCATCCGAAATGATGCAAAACACTGTTCCTGAATGGTTTGGTAGCTATGGGGCCTGCTGTTACATAATGGAATGTGGTGGAATGTTACACAATGGAGTGCAATGCTGTCGTATTGAGTGCAACGTTGTGTAATGGGACGCAACAGAGAGTTCCTGGTTTGTTTCGATAAGAAAGGTGACTACTTTGTCACAATGAAACTCCGTAGAACATGTTTGAATGTGGGTGAATGGAGTAGAATATTGTGGAATGCGGATTAATGGCTTGTGAAGTGACACAATAGGAAGTTCGAGAATTGTTTGGTAGGAAGTGGAGCCTTTTTTTTTTGAAGAATGAAATGCAATAGAACGTGGAGAAATGTGGAATGTAGGGCAATGTTGTGGAATGGAGAGGAATCGGCTGTCATGTGACATACTAAAGGTCTCCAGAGTGTTTTGGAAGCGAATGGTACCTCCTTTGCAAGAATGTTAAGCAAATAAATGTGCTGGAATATTGGGGAATGAAGTAAAAGGTTGTGTAATGAAGTGGAAAGGGGAGTAATGTTATGCAATAGAGTGTTACAGATCGTTATGGAAATGAACGGAGCATTCTTTGACAGATGGAACTCTATGGAAAGTGGTATAATTTTGTGGCGTTCAATGCAATTTTGTCGATTCTTCTAGAATCGTGTGTAATGTGATACAATATAGAGTTCCTGAGTGGTCTGGAAGGAAATGGAGCTCTCATGGATGGAATGTGAGGCAAAAGAACATGGTGAGTTGCTCAGGAAAGGGGTGCAATGTTGTTAAAAAGCACGGGAATCGTGTCTAATGTGATGCAGTGAACTGTTCCTCATTGTTTTGGAAATGAATGGATCCTTTTCTGACAGAATGGTGTGCAATAAACATGGTGCAATGTTCTGGAATGGGGTAGATTCTTGGAGCATAGGATGGAATGGCATTTGATGTGATGAAATAGACAGTCCTTAATGGGTTGTATGTGACTCGAGCCTCCTTGTAGGAATGGAACGCAAAAGAACATAGTTGAATGTTGTGAAACGAAGTGGAGAGCTGTGGAATGGAGTGTCATGGGTGTAATGTGATGCTATACACCTTTCTTGATTATTTTGAGAAAGAGTGGAGCATTCCTTTGCAGAATGGAACGCTATAGAACACGGTGGAATGCTGCGGTATGGAGTGCAATGTTGTAAAATGGAGTTGAATCGCTTGGAATGTGACGCCATAAAGGGTTCCATAGCGATTGGAAAGCGAATGCTGACTTGCCTGACAGAATCAAACGTAGTACAATGTGGTGGATTGTTGCGGAATAGCGTGAAGTTGTGAAATAGAGTGTAATGCGGTGTAATGTGAAATAGTAGAGGGTTCCTGAGCGTTTTTGTAGAGAATGGTGCCTTCTTTGTAACTATGGAATGCAATAAAAAGTAGTCGAATATTTGGAATGGTGTAGAATCTTACGCAATTCTGTGGAATGGCATGTGAATTGACACAATAGGCTGTTTCTGAATGATTTGAAAGCTACGGCGCCTTCTATTACAAAATGGAATGCAATGAATAGTGGTGGAATGTTGCACAATGGAGTGCAGTGCTGTGGCATTGAGTGGAACGTGGTGTAATGTGATGCAGAAGAGATTCCCTGGGTTGTTTCGATAAGAATGGTACCTACTTTGTCACAACAGAACTCAGTGGCACTTGTTGGAATGTTGGTAGAATGGAGTAGAATCTGTGGAATGTAGAGGAATGGCATGTGACGAGACATAATAGGAAGTTCGTGAATCTTTTGATAGCGAATGAAGCATTCTTTGGCCGAATGGAATGCAATAGAACACTGTGGAATGTTGTGGAATGGAGGGTAATTTTGTGCAATGGAGTGTAATCGTCTCAAATGTGACATAATAAAGGTCTCCAGAGTGGTTTGGAAGCGAATGGTCCCTACTTAGCCAGAATGTAAAGCAAATGAATATGGTGGAATATCAGGGAGTGGAGTAAAATGTGCAGTCTAGCGGAATGGGGTGTAATGTGATGCAATAGAGTGTTACATATTGTTTTGGAAACCAATGGAGACTTCTTTGACAGAATCGAACGCTATAGAAAGTGGTGGAATTTTGTGGAGTTAAATGCTATTTGGTAGATTGTTGTAGAATCACGTGTAATGTGACACAACGTAGAGTTCCTGAGTGGTCTCGAAGCAAATGGAGCTCTCCTTGATGCAATGGAACGCCTCAGAACAAAGTGAGATGTTCCAAAATACAGTGCAATGTTGTTAAATGGACTGTAAATGTGTGTGATGTGACGCAGTAGAGTGTTCCTCGTTGTTTTGGAAAGGAATGGAGCCTTATTTGACAGAATGGTATGCAATAGGATGTGGTGAAATGTTGTGGAATGGAGGAGAATCTTGTACAGTGGAGTTGAATGGCATTAGATGTGATGCAATAGAAAGTCCTTAATGGGTTGGAAGTGAATCGAGCCTTCCTTGTAGGAAGAGAACATAAAAGAATATGGTGGAATGTTGCCAAATGTAGTGCAGAGTTGTGGAATGGAGTGTAACGGGGTGTAGTGTAATGTAATAGATGGTTCCCGTATTTTTGGGAAAAGAGTGCAGCCTTATTTTGCAGAGAGGAGCACGATAGTTCACGGTGGAGTGCTGTGGAATGGAGTGAAATTTTGTGGAATGCTGTTGAATCTGTTTAAATGTGACGCAAAAAAGGGTTCTGGAGTGATTTAGAAGCGAATGCAGCCTTGCTGGATGGAGTCGAACACAATAGAACGCGGTGGAATGTTGCAGAATACAGTGAAATGTTGTGAAATGCATTGTAATGGGGTGTAATGTGATGCAATAGAGGGTTCCTGAGAGATTTTGTAGAGAATGGTGAATTCTTTGTAAAAATGGAATGCCATAGAATGCAGAGGAATGTTTGGAATGTAGAAGAATCTTGTGGAATCATGTGTAATGACATGTGAATTGACATAGTAGGCTGTTCCTGAATGGTTTGGAAGCCATGGAGTCTTCATTTACAGAATGGAATGCAATGGAATACGGTGGAATATAGCACAATGGAGTGGAAAGCTGTGCTATAGAGTGGAACATGGTGTAATGTGACGCAGCATTGAATTCCGGGTTGTTTGGTTAAGAATGTTGCCTACTTTGCACAGAGCAACTCAGTAGAACTTGCTGGAATGTTGGGGATGTAGTAGAATCTTGTGGAATGGAGTGTAATGGCATGTAAAGTGACACGATAGGAAGTTCGTGAATTGTATGGAAGCAAATGAAGCATTAATGGCAGAATGGAACGCACTAGAGCGTGGTGGAATGTGGTGCTTTGGAGTGCAGTGTCGTGGAGTGGAGTGGAGTCGGCTGTAATGTGACATAGTAAAGGGCTCCAGACTGGTTTGGAAGCGCATGGTGCCTCTTTTGCCAGAATGTAAAGCAAATGAATGTGCTGGTATACTGGGGAATTAAGTAAAATGTTGTGGAGTGGAGGGGAATGGGGTGTAATTTGATACAATAGAGTGTTACAGGTTGTTTTGGAAACGAATGGAGCCTTCATTTACAGAATGGAACGCTATAGAACATGGTGGAATTTTGGGGAGTTAAGTGCAAATTTGTAGATTGGTGTAGAATCGTGTGTAATGTGACCAAATATAGAATGCCTGAGTGTTCTCGAAGCAAATGGAGATCTCTTTGATAGAATGAAACGCCAGAGATCATGTTGAGATGTTCAGGAATGGAGTGCAATATTCTTAAATGGACTGGAATCGTGTGTAATGTGACGCAGTAGAGTGTTCCTCATTGTTTTCGAAAGGAATGGAGTCTCATTTGACAGAACGGAATGCCACAGAACGTGGTGGTATGCTGCGGAATGGAGTAGAATCTTGTAGAATAGAGGGGAATGGCATTTGATGTGATGCAATAGACCGTCCTTAATGGGTTGGACGTGAATCGTGCCTTCACTGCCAGAAAGGGACAAAACAGAACACAGTCGAATTTTGTGAAATGAAGTGGATAGCTCTGGAATGGAGTGAAACGTGGTGTAATGTGACGCTATAGACAGTTCCTGATTGGGAAAAGAGTGGAGCCTTCTTTTGCAGAATATAACACGATAGAACACTGTGGAGTGCTGTGACATGGAGCGCGATGTTGTGGAATGGTGTTGAATCGGTTGTAATGTGATGCAATAAAGGTTTCTGGAGTGATTTGGAAGCGAATGCAGCCTTGCTGGATGGTATCGAACATAATAGAACGGGGTGGAAAGTTTCGGAATAGAGAGGAAGGCTATGAAATGTAGTGTAAAGGGTGTAGTGTGATGCAATAGGGGATTCCTGAGAGATTTTGTAGAGAACGGCGAATACTTTGTAAGAATGGAATGCCATAGAAGGCAATGGAATGTTTGGATAGGTAGAATCTTGTGGAATCATGTGCAATGGCATGTGAATAGAAGCCATAGGCTGTTCCTGAACGGATTGGAAGCTATGGGGCCTTCATTTACAGAATGGAATGCAATGGAATGTTTTGGAATGTGGCACAGTGGAGTGCAATGTGTGGTATTGGGTGGAACGTTGCGAAATGTGACTCAACAGAGAGTTCCTGGGTTTTTTGGAAACGAATGGTGCCTCCTTTGCCGGAATGTAAGCCAATGAATGTACTGGATTATTGCAGAATGGAGTAAAATGTTGTGGAATGGAGTGGAATGGGATGTAATGTGATGCAATAGAGTGTTACAGATTTTCCTGGGAACGAATGGAGCCTTCTTTGACAGAATCGAACACTATAGCATGTTGTGGAATTTTGTGTAGTTAAGTTAAATTTTGTAGAATGGTATAGAATCCGAGCATTGTGACACAATATAGAGTTGCTGAGTGGTCTAGAAGCAAATGTAGCTCACATTGATGCAATGGGATGCAACAGAACATGGAGATATGTTCAGGAATGGAGTGCAATCTTGTTAAATGGACTGGCATCTTGTGTATTGTGACGCAGTAGTGTGTTCCTGATTGTTTTGCACACGAATGGACCCTTATTTGACAGAATGGAATGCAATAGAACGTAGTGTATTATTGTGGAAAATATTAAAATCTTGTAGAATTGAGTGGAATGGCATTTGATTTGATGCAATAGACAGTACTTAATGGATTGGAAGTGATTCGAGCCTTTTTTGTAGGAATGAGATGCAAAAGAGCATAGTGGAGCGTAGTGAAATGAAGTGGAGAGCTGTGGAACGGGTTATATTGTGACGCCATAGACGGTTCCTGATTGTTTTGGAAAAGAGGGGAGCTTTCTTTTCCAGAATGGAGCGCGATAGAACACGGTGGAGTGTTGTGGAATGGAGTTAAATCGGTTGTAATGTGACGCAGTAAAGGGATCCGGAGAGATTTTTAATCAAAGGCAGCCTTGCTGGCTGGAATCAAACGTAATAGAACGTGGTGGAATGTTGTGAAATGGAGTGTAATGGGATATAATGTGATGCAGTAGAGGGTTCCTGTGAGATTTTGTAGAGAGTGGTGCCTTCTTTGTAACAGTGGAATGCCATAGAATCCAGTGGAATGTTGGGAATGGAGAAGAATCTTCTGGAATCGTGTGGAATGGCATCCGAAATGATGCAAAACACTGTTCCTGAATGGTTTGGTAGCTATGGGGCCTGCTGTTACATAATGGAATGTGGTGGAATGTTACACAATGGAGTGCAATGCTGTCGTATTGAGTGCAACGTTGTGTAATGGGACGCAACAGAGAGTTCCTGGTTTGTTTCGATAAGAAAGGTGACTACTTTGTCACAATGAAACTCCGTAGAACATGTTTGAATGTGGGTGAATGGAGTAGAATATTGTGGAATGCGGATTAATGGCTTGTGAAGTGACACAATAGGAAGTTCGAGAATTGTTTGGTAGGAAGTGGAGCCTTTTTTTTTTGAAGAATGAAATGCAATAGAACGTGGAGAAATGTGGAATGTAGGGCAATGTTGTGGAATGGAGAGGAATCGGCTGTCATGTGACATACTAAAGGTCTCCAGAGTGTTTTGGAAGCGAATGGTACCTCCTTTGCAAGAATGTTAAGCAAATAAATGTGCTGGAATATTGGGGAATGAAGTAAAAGGTTGTGTAATGAAGTGGAAAGGGGAGTAATGTTATGCAATAGAGTGTTACAGATCGTTATGGAAATGAACGGAGCATTCTTTGACAGATGGAACTCTATGGAAAGTGGTATAATTTTGTGGCGTTCAATGCAATTTTGTCGATTCTTCTAGAATCGTGTGTAATGTGATACAATATAGAGTTCCTGAGTGGTCTGGAAGGAAATGGAGCTCTCATGGATGGAATGTGAGGCAAAAGAACATGGTGAGTTGCTCAGGAAAGGGGTGCAATGTTGTTAAAAAGCACGGGAATCGTGTCTAATGTGATGCAGTGAACTGTTCCTCATTGTTTTGGAAATGAATGGATCCTTTTCTGACAGAATGGTGTGCAATAAACATGGTGCAATGTTCTGGAATGGGGTAGATTCTTGGAGCATAGGATGGAATGGCATTTGATGTGATGAAATAGACAGTCCTTAATGGGTTGTATGTGACTCGAGCCTCCTTGTAGGAATGGAACGCAAAAGAACATAGTTGAATGTTGTGAAACGAAGTGGAGAGCTGTGGAATGGAGTGTCATGGGTGTAATGTGATGCTATACACCTTTCTTGATTATTTTGAGAAAGAGTGGAGCATTCCTTTGCAGAATGGAACGCTATAGAACACGGTGGAATGCTGCGGTATGGAGTGCAATGTTGTAAAATGGAGTTGAATCGCTTGGAATGTGACGCCATAAAGGGTTCCATAGCGATTGGAAAGCGAATGCTGACTTGCCTGACAGAATCAAACGTAGTACAATGTGGTGGATTGTTGCGGAATAGCGTGAAGTTGTGAAATAGAGTGTAATGCGGTGTAATGTGAAATAGTAGAGGGTTCCTGAGCGTTTTTGTAGAGAATGGTGCCTTCTTTGTAACTATGGAATGCAATAAAAAGTAGTCGAATATTTGGAATGGTGTAGAATCTTACGCAATTCTGTGGAATGGCATGTGAATTGACACAATAGGCTGTTTCTGAATGATTTGAAAGCTACGGCGCCTTCTATTACAAAATGGAATGCAATGAATAGTGGTGGAATGTTGCACAATGGAGTGCAGTGCTGTGGCATTGAGTGGAACGTGGTGTAATGTGATGCAGAAGAGATTCCCTGGGTTGTTTCGATAAGAATGGTACCTACTTTGTCACAACAGAACTCAGTGGCACTTGTTGGAATGTTGGTAGAATGGAGTAGAATCTGTGGAATGTAGAGGAATGGCATGTGACGAGACATAATAGGAAGTTCGTGAATCTTTTGATAGCGAATGAAGCATTCTTTGGCCGAATGGAATGCAATAGAACACTGTGGAATGTTGTGGAATGGAGGGTAATTTTGTGCAATGGAGTGTAATCGTCTCAAATGTGACATAATAAAGGTCTCCAGAGTGGTTTGGAAGCGAATGGTCCCTACTTAGCCAGAATGTAAAGCAAATGAATATGGTGGAATATCAGGGAGTGGAGTAAAATGTGCAGTCTAGCGGAATGGGGTGTAATGTGATGCAATAGAGTGTTACATATTGTTTTGGAAACCAATGGAGACTTCTTTGACAGAATCGAACGCTATAGAAAGTGGTGGAATTTTGTGGAGTTAAATGCTATTTGGTAGATTGTTGTAGAATCACGTGTAATGTGACACAACGTAGAGTTCCTGAGTGGTCTCGAAGCAAATGGAGCTCTCCTTGATGCAATGGAACGCCTCAGAACAAAGTGAGATGTTCCAAAATACAGTGCAATGTTGTTAAATGGACTGTAAATGTGTGTGATGTGACGCAGTAGAGTGTTCCTCGTTGTTTTGGAAAGGAATGGAGCCTTATTTGACAGAATGGTATGCAATAGGATGTGGTGAAATGTTGTGGAATGGAGGAGAATCTTGTACAGTGGAGTTGAATGGCATTAGATGTGATGCAATAGAAAGTCCTTAATGGGTTGGAAGTGAATCGAGCCTTCCTTGTAGGAAGAGAACATAAAAGAATATGGTGGAATGTTGCCAAATGTAGTGCAGAGTTGTGGAATGGAGTGTAACGGGGTGTAGTGTAATGTAATAGATGGTTCCCGTATTTTTGGGAAAAGAGTGCAGCCTTATTTTGCAGAGAGGAGCACGATAGTTCACGGTGGAGTGCTGTGGAATGGAGTGAAATTTTGTGGAATGCTGTTGAATCTGTTTAAATGTGACGCAAAAAAGGGTTCTGGAGTGATTTAGAAGCGAATGCAGCCTTGCTGGATGGAGTCGAACACAATAGAACGCGGTGGAATGTTGCAGAATACAGTGAAATGTTGTGAAATGCATTGTAATGGGGTGTAATGTGATGCAATAGAGGGTTCCTGAGAGATTTTGTAGAGAATGGTGAATTCTTTGTAAAAATGGAATGCCATAGAATGCAGAGGAATGTTTGGAATGTAGAAGAATCTTGTGGAATCATGTGTAATGACATGTGAATTGACATAGTAGGCTGTTCCTGAATGGTTTGGAAGCCATGGAGTCTTCATTTACAGAATGGAATGCAATGGAATACGGTGGAATATAGCACAATGGAGTGGAAAGCTGTGCTATAGAGTGGAACATGGTGTAATGTGACGCAGCATTGAATTCCGGGTTGTTTGGTTAAGAATGTTGCCTACTTTGCACAGAGCAACTCAGTAGAACTTGCTGGAATGTTGGGGATGTAGTAGAATCTTGTGGAATGGAGTGTAATGGCATGTAAAGTGACACGATAGGAAGTTCGTGAATTGTATGGAAGCAAATGAAGCATTAATGGCAGAATGGAACGCACTAGAGCGTGGTGGAATGTGGTGCTTTGGAGTGCAGTGTCGTGGAGTGGAGTGGAGTCGGCTGTAATGTGACATAGTAAAGGGCTCCAGACTGGTTTGGAAGCGCATGGTGCCTCTTTTGCCAGAATGTAAAGCAAATGAATGTGCTGGTATACTGGGGAATTAAGTAAAATGTTGTGGAGTGGAGGGGAATGGGGTGTAATTTGATACAATAGAGTGTTACAGGTTGTTTTGGAAACGAATGGAGCCTTCATTTACAGAATGGAACGCTATAGAACATGGTGGAATTTTGGGGAGTTAAGTGCAAATTTGTAGATTGGTGTAGAATCGTGTGTAATGTGACCAAATATAGAATGCCTGAGTGTTCTCGAAGCAAATGGAGATCTCTTTGATAGAATGAAACGCCAGAGATCATGTTGAGATGTTCAGGAATGGAGTGCAATATTCTTAAATGGACTGGAATCGTGTGTAATGTGACGCAGTAGAGTGTTCCTCATTGTTTTCGAAAGGAATGGAGTCTCATTTGACAGAACGGAATGCCACAGAACGTGGTGGTATGCTGCGGAATGGAGTAGAATCTTGTAGAATAGAGGGGAATGGCATTTGATGTGATGCAATAGACCGTCCTTAATGGGTTGGACGTGAATCGTGCCTTCACTGCCAGAAAGGGACAAAACAGAACACAGTCGAATTTTGTGAAATGAAGTGGATAGCTCTGGAATGGAGTGAAACGTGGTGTAATGTGACGCTATAGACAGTTCCTGATTGGGAAAAGAGTGGAGCCTTCTTTTGCAGAATATAACACGATAGAACACTGTGGAGTGCTGTGACATGGAGCGCGATGTTGTGGAATGGTGTTGAATCGGTTGTAATGTGATGCAATAAAGGTTTCTGGAGTGATTTGGAAGCGAATGCAGCCTTGCTGGATGGTATCGAACATAATAGAACGGGGTGGAAAGTTTCGGAATAGAGAGGAAGGCTATGAAATGTAGTGTAAAGGGTGTAGTGTGATGCAATAGGGGATTCCTGAGAGATTTTGTAGAGAACGGCGAATACTTTGTAAGAATGGAATGCCATAGAAGGCAATGGAATGTTTGGATAGGTAGAATCTTGTGGAATCATGTGCAATGGCATGTGAATAGAAGCCATAGGCTGTTCCTGAACGGATTGGAAGCTATGGGGCCTTCATTTACAGAATGGAATGCAATGGAATGTTTTGGAATGTGGCACAGTGGAGTGCAATGTGTGGTATTGGGTGGAACGTTGCGAAATGTGACTCAACAGAGAGTTCCTGGGTTTTTTGGAAACGAATGGTGCCTCCTTTGCCGGAATGTAAGCCAATGAATGTACTGGATTATTGCAGAATGGAGTAAAATGTTGTGGAATGGAGTGGAATGGGATGTAATGTGATGCAATAGAGTGTTACAGATTTTCCTGGGAACGAATGGAGCCTTCTTTGACAGAATCGAACACTATAGCATGTTGTGGAATTTTGTGTAGTTAAGTTAAATTTTGTAGAATGGTATAGAATCCGAGCATTGTGACACAATATAGAGTTGCTGAGTGGTCTAGAAGCAAATGTAGCTCACATTGATGCAATGGGATGCAACAGAACATGGAGATATGTTCAGGAATGGAGTGCAATCTTGTTAAATGGACTGGCATCTTGTGTATTGTGACGCAGTAGTGTGTTCCTGATTGTTTTGCACACGAATGGACCCTTATTTGACAGAATGGAATGCAATAGAACGTAGTGTATTATTGTGGAAAATATTAAAATCTTGTAGAATTGAGTGGAATGGCATTTGATTTGATGCAATAGACAGTACTTAATGGATTGGAAGTGATTCGAGCCTTTTTTGTAGGAATGAGATGCAAAAGAGCATAGTGGAGCGTAGTGAAATGAAGTGGAGAGCTGTGGAACGGGTTATATTGTGACGCCATAGACGGTTCCTGATTGTTTTGGAAAAGAGGGGAGCTTTCTTTTCCAGAATGGAGCGCGATAGAACACGGTGGAGTGTTGTGGAATGGAGTTAAATCGGTTGTAATGTGACGCAGTAAAGGGATCCGGAGAGATTTTTAATCAAAGGCAGCCTTGCTGGCTGGAATCAAACGTAATAGAACGTGGTGGAATGTTGTGAAATGGAGTGTAATGGGATATAATGTGATGCAGTAGAGGGTTCCTGTGAGATTTTGTAGAGAGTGGTGCCTTCTTTGTAACAGTGGAATGCCATAGAATCCAGTGGAATGTTGGGAATGGAGAAGAATCTTCTGGAATCGTGTGGAATGGCATCCGAAATGATGCAAAACACTGTTCCTGAATGGTTTGGTAGCTATGGGGCCTGCTGTTACATAATGGAATGTGGTGGAATGTTACACAATGGAGTGCAATGCTGTCGTATTGAGTGCAACGTTGTGTAATGGGACGCAACAGAGAGTTCCTGGTTTGTTTCGATAAGAAAGGTGACTACTTTGTCACAATGAAACTCCGTAGAACATGTTTGAATGTGGGTGAATGGAGTAGAATATTGTGGAATGCGGATTAATGGCTTGTGAAGTGACACAATAGGAAGTTCGAGAATTGTTTGGTAGGAAGTGGAGCCTTTTTTTTTTGAAGAATGAAATGCAATAGAACGTGGAGAAATGTGGAATGTAGGGCAATGTTGTGGAATGGAGAGGAATCGGCTGTCATGTGACATACTAAAGGTCTCCAGAGTGTTTTGGAAGCGAATGGTACCTCCTTTGCAAGAATGTTAAGCAAATAAATGTGCTGGAATATTGGGGAATGAAGTAAAAGGTTGTGTAATGAAGTGGAAAGGGGAGTAATGTTATGCAATAGAGTGTTACAGATCGTTATGGAAATGAACGGAGCATTCTTTGACAGATGGAACTCTATGGAAAGTGGTATAATTTTGTGGCGTTCAATGCAATTTTGTCGATTCTTCTAGAATCGTGTGTAATGTGATACAATATAGAGTTCCTGAGTGGTCTGGAAGGAAATGGAGCTCTCATGGATGGAATGTGAGGCAAAAGAACATGGTGAGTTGCTCAGGAAAGGGGTGCAATGTTGTTAAAAAGCACGGGAATCGTGTCTAATGTGATGCAGTGAACTGTTCCTCATTGTTTTGGAAATGAATGGATCCTTTTCTGACAGAATGGTGTGCAATAAACATGGTGCAATGTTCTGGAATGGGGTAGATTCTTGGAGCATAGGATGGAATGGCATTTGATGTGATGAAATAGACAGTCCTTAATGGGTTGTATGTGACTCGAGCCTCCTTGTAGGAATGGAACGCAAAAGAACATAGTTGAATGTTGTGAAACGAAGTGGAGAGCTGTGGAATGGAGTGTCATGGGTGTAATGTGATGCTATACACCTTTCTTGATTATTTTGAGAAAGAGTGGAGCATTCCTTTGCAGAATGGAACGCTATAGAACACGGTGGAATGCTGCGGTATGGAGTGCAATGTTGTAAAATGGAGTTGAATCGCTTGGAATGTGACGCCATAAAGGGTTCCATAGCGATTGGAAAGCGAATGCTGACTTGCCTGACAGAATCAAACGTAGTACAATGTGGTGGATTGTTGCGGAATAGCGTGAAGTTGTGAAATAGAGTGTAATGCGGTGTAATGTGAAATAGTAGAGGGTTCCTGAGCGTTTTTGTAGAGAATGGTGCCTTCTTTGTAACTATGGAATGCAATAAAAAGTAGTCGAATATTTGGAATGGTGTAGAATCTTACGCAATTCTGTGGAATGGCATGTGAATTGACACAATAGGCTGTTTCTGAATGATTTGAAAGCTACGGCGCCTTCTATTACAAAATGGAATGCAATGAATAGTGGTGGAATGTTGCACAATGGAGTGCAGTGCTGTGGCATTGAGTGGAACGTGGTGTAATGTGATGCAGAAGAGATTCCCTGGGTTGTTTCGATAAGAATGGTACCTACTTTGTCACAACAGAACTCAGTGGCACTTGTTGGAATGTTGGTAGAATGGAGTAGAATCTGTGGAATGTAGAGGAATGGCATGTGACGAGACATAATAGGAAGTTCGTGAATCTTTTGATAGCGAATGAAGCATTCTTTGGCCGAATGGAATGCAATAGAACACTGTGGAATGTTGTGGAATGGAGGGTAATTTTGTGCAATGGAGTGTAATCGTCTCAAATGTGACATAATAAAGGTCTCCAGAGTGGTTTGGAAGCGAATGGTCCCTACTTAGCCAGAATGTAAAGCAAATGAATATGGTGGAATATCAGGGAGTGGAGTAAAATGTGCAGTCTAGCGGAATGGGGTGTAATGTGATGCAATAGAGTGTTACATATTGTTTTGGAAACCAATGGAGACTTCTTTGACAGAATCGAACGCTATAGAAAGTGGTGGAATTTTGTGGAGTTAAATGCTATTTGGTAGATTGTTGTAGAATCACGTGTAATGTGACACAACGTAGAGTTCCTGAGTGGTCTCGAAGCAAATGGAGCTCTCCTTGATGCAATGGAACGCCTCAGAACAAAGTGAGATGTTCCAAAATACAGTGCAATGTTGTTAAATGGACTGTAAATGTGTGTGATGTGACGCAGTAGAGTGTTCCTCGTTGTTTTGGAAAGGAATGGAGCCTTATTTGACAGAATGGTATGCAATAGGATGTGGTGAAATGTTGTGGAATGGAGGAGAATCTTGTACAGTGGAGTTGAATGGCATTAGATGTGATGCAATAGAAAGTCCTTAATGGGTTGGAAGTGAATCGAGCCTTCCTTGTAGGAAGAGAACATAAAAGAATATGGTGGAATGTTGCCAAATGTAGTGCAGAGTTGTGGAATGGAGTGTAACGGGGTGTAGTGTAATGTAATAGATGGTTCCCGTATTTTTGGGAAAAGAGTGCAGCCTTATTTTGCAGAGAGGAGCACGATAGTTCACGGTGGAGTGCTGTGGAATGGAGTGAAATTTTGTGGAATGCTGTTGAATCTGTTTAAATGTGACGCAAAAAAGGGTTCTGGAGTGATTTAGAAGCGAATGCAGCCTTGCTGGATGGAGTCGAACACAATAGAACGCGGTGGAATGTTGCAGAATACAGTGAAATGTTGTGAAATGCATTGTAATGGGGTGTAATGTGATGCAATAGAGGGTTCCTGAGAGATTTTGTAGAGAATGGTGAATTCTTTGTAAAAATGGAATGCCATAGAATGCAGAGGAATGTTTGGAATGTAGAAGAATCTTGTGGAATCATGTGTAATGACATGTGAATTGACATAGTAGGCTGTTCCTGAATGGTTTGGAAGCCATGGAGTCTTCATTTACAGAATGGAATGCAATGGAATACGGTGGAATATAGCACAATGGAGTGGAAAGCTGTGCTATAGAGTGGAACATGGTGTAATGTGACGCAGCATTGAATTCCGGGTTGTTTGGTTAAGAATGTTGCCTACTTTGCACAGAGCAACTCAGTAGAACTTGCTGGAATGTTGGGGATGTAGTAGAATCTTGTGGAATGGAGTGTAATGGCATGTAAAGTGACACGATAGGAAGTTCGTGAATTGTATGGAAGCAAATGAAGCATTAATGGCAGAATGGAACGCACTAGAGCGTGGTGGAATGTGGTGCTTTGGAGTGCAGTGTCGTGGAGTGGAGTGGAGTCGGCTGTAATGTGACATAGTAAAGGGCTCCAGACTGGTTTGGAAGCGCATGGTGCCTCTTTTGCCAGAATGTAAAGCAAATGAATGTGCTGGTATACTGGGGAATTAAGTAAAATGTTGTGGAGTGGAGGGGAATGGGGTGTAATTTGATACAATAGAGTGTTACAGGTTGTTTTGGAAACGAATGGAGCCTTCATTTACAGAATGGAACGCTATAGAACATGGTGGAATTTTGGGGAGTTAAGTGCAAATTTGTAGATTGGTGTAGAATCGTGTGTAATGTGACCAAATATAGAATGCCTGAGTGTTCTCGAAGCAAATGGAGATCTCTTTGATAGAATGAAACGCCAGAGATCATGTTGAGATGTTCAGGAATGGAGTGCAATATTCTTAAATGGACTGGAATCGTGTGTAATGTGACGCAGTAGAGTGTTCCTCATTGTTTTCGAAAGGAATGGAGTCTCATTTGACAGAACGGAATGCCACAGAACGTGGTGGTATGCTGCGGAATGGAGTAGAATCTTGTAGAATAGAGGGGAATGGCATTTGATGTGATGCAATAGACCGTCCTTAATGGGTTGGACGTGAATCGTGCCTTCACTGCCAGAAAGGGACAAAACAGAACACAGTCGAATTTTGTGAAATGAAGTGGATAGCTCTGGAATGGAGTGAAACGTGGTGTAATGTGACGCTATAGACAGTTCCTGATTGGGAAAAGAGTGGAGCCTTCTTTTGCAGAATATAACACGATAGAACACTGTGGAGTGCTGTGACATGGAGCGCGATGTTGTGGAATGGTGTTGAATCGGTTGTAATGTGATGCAATAAAGGTTTCTGGAGTGATTTGGAAGCGAATGCAGCCTTGCTGGATGGTATCGAACATAATAGAACGGGGTGGAAAGTTTCGGAATAGAGAGGAAGGCTATGAAATGTAGTGTAAAGGGTGTAGTGTGATGCAATAGGGGATTCCTGAGAGATTTTGTAGAGAACGGCGAATACTTTGTAAGAATGGAATGCCATAGAAGGCAATGGAATGTTTGGATAGGTAGAATCTTGTGGAATCATGTGCAATGGCATGTGAATAGAAGCCATAGGCTGTTCCTGAACGGATTGGAAGCTATGGGGCCTTCATTTACAGAATGGAATGCAATGGAATGTTTTGGAATGTGGCACAGTGGAGTGCAATGTGTGGTATTGGGTGGAACGTTGCGAAATGTGACTCAACAGAGAGTTCCTGGGTTTTTTGGAAACGAATGGTGCCTCCTTTGCCGGAATGTAAGCCAATGAATGTACTGGATTATTGCAGAATGGAGTAAAATGTTGTGGAATGGAGTGGAATGGGATGTAATGTGATGCAATAGAGTGTTACAGATTTTCCTGGGAACGAATGGAGCCTTCTTTGACAGAATCGAACACTATAGCATGTTGTGGAATTTTGTGTAGTTAAGTTAAATTTTGTAGAATGGTATAGAATCCGAGCATTGTGACACAATATAGAGTTGCTGAGTGGTCTAGAAGCAAATGTAGCTCACATTGATGCAATGGGATGCAACAGAACATGGAGATATGTTCAGGAATGGAGTGCAATCTTGTTAAATGGACTGGCATCTTGTGTATTGTGACGCAGTAGTGTGTTCCTGATTGTTTTGCACACGAATGGACCCTTATTTGACAGAATGGAATGCAATAGAACGTAGTGTATTATTGTGGAAAATATTAAAATCTTGTAGAATTGAGTGGAATGGCATTTGATTTGATGCAATAGACAGTACTTAATGGATTGGAAGTGATTCGAGCCTTTTTTGTAGGAATGAGATGCAAAAGAGCATAGTGGAGCGTAGTGAAATGAAGTGGAGAGCTGTGGAACGGGTTATATTGTGACGCCATAGACGGTTCCTGATTGTTTTGGAAAAGAGGGGAGCTTTCTTTTCCAGAATGGAGCGCGATAGAACACGGTGGAGTGTTGTGGAATGGAGTTAAATCGGTTGTAATGTGACGCAGTAAAGGGATCCGGAGAGATTTTTAATCAAAGGCAGCCTTGCTGGCTGGAATCAAACGTAATAGAACGTGGTGGAATGTTGTGAAATGGAGTGTAATGGGATATAATGTGATGCAGTAGAGGGTTCCTGTGAGATTTTGTAGAGAGTGGTGCCTTCTTTGTAACAGTGGAATGCCATAGAATCCAGTGGAATGTTGGGAATGGAGAAGAATCTTCTGGAATCGTGTGGAATGGCATCCGAAATGATGCAAAACACTGTTCCTGAATGGTTTGGTAGCTATGGGGCCTGCTGTTACATAATGGAATGTGGTGGAATGTTACACAATGGAGTGCAATGCTGTCGTATTGAGTGCAACGTTGTGTAATGGGACGCAACAGAGAGTTCCTGGTTTGTTTCGATAAGAAAGGTGACTACTTTGTCACAATGAAACTCCGTAGAACATGTTTGAATGTGGGTGAATGGAGTAGAATATTGTGGAATGCGGATTAATGGCTTGTGAAGTGACACAATAGGAAGTTCGAGAATTGTTTGGTAGGAAGTGGAGCCTTTTTTTTTTGAAGAATGAAATGCAATAGAACGTGGAGAAATGTGGAATGTAGGGCAATGTTGTGGAATGGAGAGGAATCGGCTGTCATGTGACATACTAAAGGTCTCCAGAGTGTTTTGGAAGCGAATGGTACCTCCTTTGCAAGAATGTTAAGCAAATAAATGTGCTGGAATATTGGGGAATGAAGTAAAAGGTTGTGTAATGAAGTGGAAAGGGGAGTAATGTTATGCAATAGAGTGTTACAGATCGTTATGGAAATGAACGGAGCATTCTTTGACAGATGGAACTCTATGGAAAGTGGTATAATTTTGTGGCGTTCAATGCAATTTTGTCGATTCTTCTAGAATCGTGTGTAATGTGATACAATATAGAGTTCCTGAGTGGTCTGGAAGGAAATGGAGCTCTCATGGATGGAATGTGAGGCAAAAGAACATGGTGAGTTGCTCAGGAAAGGGGTGCAATGTTGTTAAAAAGCACGGGAATCGTGTCTAATGTGATGCAGTGAACTGTTCCTCATTGTTTTGGAAATGAATGGATCCTTTTCTGACAGAATGGTGTGCAATAAACATGGTGCAATGTTCTGGAATGGGGTAGATTCTTGGAGCATAGGATGGAATGGCATTTGATGTGATGAAATAGACAGTCCTTAATGGGTTGTATGTGACTCGAGCCTCCTTGTAGGAATGGAACGCAAAAGAACATAGTTGAATGTTGTGAAACGAAGTGGAGAGCTGTGGAATGGAGTGTCATGGGTGTAATGTGATGCTATACACCTTTCTTGATTATTTTGAGAAAGAGTGGAGCATTCCTTTGCAGAATGGAACGCTATAGAACACGGTGGAATGCTGCGGTATGGAGTGCAATGTTGTAAAATGGAGTTGAATCGCTTGGAATGTGACGCCATAAAGGGTTCCATAGCGATTGGAAAGCGAATGCTGACTTGCCTGACAGAATCAAACGTAGTACAATGTGGTGGATTGTTGCGGAATAGCGTGAAGTTGTGAAATAGAGTGTAATGCGGTGTAATGTGAAATAGTAGAGGGTTCCTGAGCGTTTTTGTAGAGAATGGTGCCTTCTTTGTAACTATGGAATGCAATAAAAAGTAGTCGAATATTTGGAATGGTGTAGAATCTTACGCAATTCTGTGGAATGGCATGTGAATTGACACAATAGGCTGTTTCTGAATGATTTGAAAGCTACGGCGCCTTCTATTACAAAATGGAATGCAATGAATAGTGGTGGAATGTTGCACAATGGAGTGCAGTGCTGTGGCATTGAGTGGAACGTGGTGTAATGTGATGCAGAAGAGATTCCCTGGGTTGTTTCGATAAGAATGGTACCTACTTTGTCACAACAGAACTCAGTGGCACTTGTTGGAATGTTGGTAGAATGGAGTAGAATCTGTGGAATGTAGAGGAATGGCATGTGACGAGACATAATAGGAAGTTCGTGAATCTTTTGATAGCGAATGAAGCATTCTTTGGCCGAATGGAATGCAATAGAACACTGTGGAATGTTGTGGAATGGAGGGTAATTTTGTGCAATGGAGTGTAATCGTCTCAAATGTGACATAATAAAGGTCTCCAGAGTGGTTTGGAAGCGAATGGTCCCTACTTAGCCAGAATGTAAAGCAAATGAATATGGTGGAATATCAGGGAGTGGAGTAAAATGTGCAGTCTAGCGGAATGGGGTGTAATGTGATGCAATAGAGTGTTACATATTGTTTTGGAAACCAATGGAGACTTCTTTGACAGAATCGAACGCTATAGAAAGTGGTGGAATTTTGTGGAGTTAAATGCTATTTGGTAGATTGTTGTAGAATCACGTGTAATGTGACACAACGTAGAGTTCCTGAGTGGTCTCGAAGCAAATGGAGCTCTCCTTGATGCAATGGAACGCCTCAGAACAAAGTGAGATGTTCCAAAATACAGTGCAATGTTGTTAAATGGACTGTAAATGTGTGTGATGTGATGCAGTAGAGTGTTCCTCGTTGTTTTGGAAAGGAATGGAGCCTTATTTGACAGAATGGTATGCAATAGGATGTGGTGAAATGTTGTGGAATGGAGGAGAATCTTGTACAGTGGAGTTGAATGGCATTAGATGTGATGCAATAGAAAGTCCTTAATGGGTTGGAAGTGAATCGAGCCTTCCTTGTAGGAAGAGAACATAAAAGAATATGGTGGAATGTTGCCAAATGTAGTGCAGAGTTGTGGAATGGAGTGTAACGGGGTGTAGTGTAATGTAATAGATGGTTCCCGTATTTTTGGGAAAAGAGTGCAGCCTTATTTTGCAGAGAGGAGCACGATAGTTCACGGTGGAGTGCTGTGGAATGGAGTGAAATTTTGTGGAATGCTGTTGAATCTGTTTAAATGTGACGCAAAAAAGGGTTCTGGAGTGATTTAGAAGCGAATGCAGCCTTGCTGGATGGAGTCGAACACAATAGAACGCGGTGGAATGTTGCAGAATACAGTGAAATGTTGTGAAATGCATTGTAATGGGGTGTAATGTGATGCAATAGAGGGTTCCTGAGAGATTTTGTAGAGAATGGTGAATTCTTTGTAAAAATGGAATGCCATAGAATGCAGAGGAATGTTTGGAATGTAGAAGAATCTTGTGGAATCATGTGTAATGACATGTGAATTGACATAGTAGGCTGTTCCTGAATGGTTTGGAAGCCATGGAGTCTTCATTTACAGAATGGAATGCAATGGAATACGGTGGAATATAGCACAATGGAGTGGAAAGCTGTGCTATAGAGTGGAACATGGTGTAATGTGACGCAGCATTGAATTCCGGGTTGTTTGGTTAAGAATGTTGCCTACTTTGCACAGAGCAACTCAGTAGAACTTGCTGGAATGTTGGGGATGTAGTAGAATCTTGTGGAATGGAGTGTAATGGCATGTAAAGTGACACGATAGGAAGTTCGTGAATTGTATGGAAGCAAATGAAGCATTAATGGCAGAATGGAACGCACTAGAGCGTGGTGGAATGTGGTGCTTTGGAGTGCAGTGTCGTGGAGTGGAGTGGAGTCGGCTGTAATGTGACATAGTAAAGGGCTCCAGACTGGTTTGGAAGCGCATGGTGCCTCTTTTGCCAGAATGTAAAGCAAATGAATGTGCTGGTATACTGGGGAATTAAGTAAAATGTTGTGGAGTGGAGGGGAATGGGGTGTAATTTGATACAATAGAGTGTTACAGGTTGTTTTGGAAACGAATGGAGCCTTCATTTACAGAATGGAACGCTATAGAACATGGTGGAATTTTGGGGAGTTAAGTGCAAATTTGTAGATTGGTGTAGAATCGTGTGTAATGTGACCAAATATAGAATGCCTGAGTGTTCTCGAAGCAAATGGAGATCTCTTTGATAGAATGAAACGCCAGAGATCATGTTGAGATGTTCAGGAATGGAGTGCAATATTCTTAAATGGACTGGAATCGTGTGTAATGTGACGCAGTAGAGTGTTCCTCATTGTTTTCGAAAGGAATGGAGTCTCATTTGACAGAACGGAATGCCACAGAACGTGGTGGTATGCTGCGGAATGGAGTAGAATCTTGTAGAATAGAGGGGAATGGCATTTGATGTGATGCAATAGACCGTCCTTAATGGGTTGGACGTGAATCGTGCCTTCACTGCCAGAAAGGGACAAAACAGAACACAGTCGAATTTTGTGAAATGAAGTGGATAGCTCTGGAATGGAGTGAAACGTGGTGTAATGTGACGCTATAGACAGTTCCTGATTGGGAAAAGAGTGGAGCCTTCTTTTGCAGAATATAACACGATAGAACACTGTGGAGTGCTGTGACATGGAGCGCGATGTTGTGGAATGGTGTTGAATCGGTTGTAATGTGATGCAATAAAGGTTTCTGGAGTGATTTGGAAGCGAATGCAGCCTTGCTGGATGGTATCGAACATAATAGAACGGGGTGGAAAGTTTCGGAATAGAGAGGAAGGCTATGAAATGTAGTGTAAAGGGTGTAGTGTGATGCAATAGGGGATTCCTGAGAGATTTTGTAGAGAACGGCGAATACTTTGTAAGAATGGAATGCCATAGAAGGCAATGGAATGTTTGGATAGGTAGAATCTTGTGGAATCATGTGCAATGGCATGTGAATAGAAGCCATAGGCTGTTCCTGAACGGATTGGAAGCTATGGGGCCTTCATTTACAGAATGGAATGCAATGGAATGTTTTGGAATGTGGCACAGTGGAGTGCAATGTGTGGTATTGGGTGGAACGTTGCGAAATGTGACTCAACAGAGAGTTCCTGGGTTTTTTGGAAACGAATGGTGCCTCCTTTGCCGGAATGTAAGCCAATGAATGTACTGGATTATTGCAGAATGGAGTAAAATGTTGTGGAATGGAGTGGAATGGGATGTAATGTGATGCAATAGAGTGTTACAGATTTTCCTGGGAACGAATGGAGCCTTCTTTGACAGAATCGAACACTATAGCATGTTGTGGAATTTTGTGTAGTTAAGTTAAATTTTGTAGAATGGTATAGAATCCGAGCATTGTGACACAATATAGAGTTGCTGAGTGGTCTAGAAGCAAATGTAGCTCACATTGATGCAATGGGATGCAACAGAACATGGAGATATGTTCAGGAATGGAGTGCAATCTTGTTAAATGGACTGGCATCTTGTGTATTGTGACGCAGTAGTGTGTTCCTGATTGTTTTGCACACGAATGGACCCTTATTTGACAGAATGGAATGCAATAGAACGTAGTGTATTATTGTGGAAAATATTAAAATCTTGTAGAATTGAGTGGAATGGCATTTGATTTGATGCAATAGACAGTACTTAATGGATTGGAAGTGATTCGAGCCTTTTTTGTAGGAATGAGATGCAAAAGAGCATAGTGGAGCGTAGTGAAATGAAGTGGAGAGCTGTGGAACGGGTTATATTGTGACGCCATAGACGGTTCCTGATTGTTTTGGAAAAGAGGGGAGCTTTCTTTTCCAGAATGGAGCGCGATAGAACACGGTGGAGTGTTGTGGAATGGAGTTAAATCGGTTGTAATGTGACGCAGTAAAGGGATCCGGAGAGATTTTTAATCAAAGGCAGCCTTGCTGGCTGGAATCAAACGTAATAGAACGTGGTGGAATGTTGTGAAATGGAGTGTAATGGGATATAATGTGATGCAGTAGAGGGTTCCTGTGAGATTTTGTAGAGAGTGGTGCCTTCTTTGTAACAGTGGAATGCCATAGAATCCAGTGGAATGTTGGGAATGGAGAAGAATCTTCTGGAATCGTGTGGAATGGCATCCGAAATGATGCAAAACACTGTTCCTGAATGGTTTGGTAGCTATGGGGCCTGCTGTTACATAATGGAATGTGGTGGAATGTTACACAATGGAGTGCAATGCTGTCGTATTGAGTGCAACGTTGTGTAATGGGACGCAACAGAGAGTTCCTGGGTTGTTTCGATAAGAAAGGTGACTACTTTGTCACAATGAAACTCCGTGGAACATGTTTGAATGTGGGTGAATGGAGTAGAATATTGTGGAATGCGGATTAATGGCTTGTGAAGTGACACAATAGGAAGTTCGAGAATTGTTTGGTAGGAAGTGGAGCATTTTTTTTTTGAAGAATGAAATGCAATAGAACGTGGTGAAATGTGGAATGTAGGGCAATGTTGTGGAATGGAGAGGAATCGGCTGTCATGTGACATACTAAAGGTCTCCAGAGTGTTTTGGAAGCGAATGGTACCTCCTTTGCAAGAATGTTAAGCAAATAAATGTGCTGGAATATTGGGGAATGAAGTAAAAGGTTGTGTAATGAAGTGGAAAGGGGAGTAATGTTATGCAATAGAGTGTTACAGATCGTTATGGAAATGAACGGAACATTCTTTGACAGATGGAACTCTATGGAAAGTGGTAGAATTTTGTGGCTTTCAATGCAATTTTGTCGATTCTTCTAGAATCGTGTGTAATGTGATACAATATAGAGTTCCTGAGTGGTCTGGAAGGAAATGGAGCTCTCATGGATGGAATGTGAGGCAAAAGAACATGGTGAGTTGCTCAGGAAAGGGGTGCAATGTTGTTAAAAAGCACGGGAATCGTGTCTAATGTGATGCAGTGAACTGTTCCTCATTGTTTTGGAAATGAATGGATCCTTTTCTGACAGAATGGTGTGCAATAAACATGGTGCAATGCTGTGGAATGGGGTAGATTCTTGGAGCATAGGATGGAATGGCATTTGATGTGATGAAATAGACAGTCCTTAGTGGGTTGTATGTGACTCGAGCCTCCTTGTAGGAATGGAACGCAAAAGAACATAGTTGAATGTTGTGAAACGAAGTGGAGAGCTGTGGAATTGAGTGTCATGGGTGTAATGTGATGCTATACACCTTTCTTGATTATTTTGAGAAAGAGTGGAGCATTCCTTTGCAGAATGGAACGCTATAGAACACGGTGGAATGCTGCGGTATGGAGTGCAATGTTGTAAAATGGAGTTGAATCGCTTGTAATGTGACGCCATAAAGGGTTCCATAGCGATTGGAAAGCGAATGCTGACTTGCCTGACAGAATCAAACGTAGTACAATGTGGTGGATTGTTGCGGAATAGCGTGAAGTTGTGAAATAGAGTGTAATGTGGTGTAATGTCAAATAGTAGAGGGTTCCTGAGTGTTTTTGTAGAGAATGGTGCCTTCTTTGTAACTATGGAATGCAATAAAAAGTAGTCGAATATTTGGAATGGTGTAGAATCTTACGCAATTCTGTGGAATGGCATGTGAATTGACACAATAGGCTGTTTCTGAATGATTTGAAAGCTACGGCGCCTTCTATCACATAATGGAATGCAATGAATAGTGGTGGAATGTTGCACAATGGAGTGCAGTGCTGTGGCATTGAGTGGAACGTGGTGTAATGTGACGCAGAAGAGACTCCCTGGGTTGTTTCGATAAGAATGGTACCTACTTTGTCACAACAGAACTCAGTGGCACTTGTTGGAATGTTGGGGGAATGGAGTAGAATCTGTGGAATGTAGAGGAATGGCATGTGACGAGACATAATAGGAAGTTCGTGAATCTTTTGATAGCGAATGAAGCATTCTTTGGCCGAATGGAATGCAATAGAACACTGTGGAATGTTGTGGAATGGAGGGTAATTTTGTGCAATGGAGTGTAATCGTCTCAAATGTGACATAATAAAGGTCTCCAGAGTGGTTTTGAAGCGAATGTTGCCTACTTAGCCAGAATGTAAAGCAAATGAATATGGTGGAATATCAGGGAGTGGAGTAAAATGTGCAGTCTAGCGGAATGGGGTGTAATGTGATGCAATAGAGTGTTACATATTGTTTTGGAAACCAATGGAGACTTCTTTGACAGAATCGAACGCTATAGAAAGTGGTGGAATTTTGTGGAGTTAAATGCTATATGGTAGATTGTTGTAGAATCACGTGTAATGTGACACAACGTAGAGTTCCTGAGTGGTCTCGAAGCAAATGGAGCTCTCCTTGATGCAATGGAACGCCTCAGAACAAAGTGAGATGTTCCAAAATACAGTGCAATGTTGTTAAATGGACTGTAAATGTGTGTGATGTGACGCAGTAGAGTGTTCCTCGTTGTTTTGGAAAGGAATGGAGCCTTATTTGACAGAATGGTATGCAATAGGATGTGGTGAAATGTTGTGGAATGGAGGAGAATCTTGTACAGTGGAGTTGAATGGCATTAGATGTGATGCAATAGAAAGTCCTTAATGGGTTGGAAGTGAATCGAGCCTTCCTTGTAGGAAGAGAACATAAAAGAATATGGTGGAATGTTGCCAAATGTAGTGCAGAGTTGTGGAATGGAGTGTAACGGGGTGTAGTGTAATGTAATAGATGGTTCCCGTATTTTTGGGAAAAGAGTGCAGCCTTATTTTGCAGAGAGGAGCACGATAGTTCACGGTGGAGTGCTGTGGAATGGAGTGAAATTTTGTGGAATGCTGTTGAATCTGTTTAAATGTGACGCAAAAAAGGGTTCTGGAGTGATTTAGAAGCGAATGCAGCCTTGCTGGATGGAGTCGAACACAATAGAACGCGGTGGAATGTTGCAGAATACAGTGAAATGTTGTGAAATGCATTGTAATGGGGTGTAATGTGATGCAATAGAGGGTTCCTGAGAGATTTTGTAGAGAATGGTGAATTCTTTGTAAAAATGGAATGCCATAGAATGCAGAGGAATGTTTGGAATGTAGAAGAATCTTGTGGAATCATGTGTAATGACATGTGAATTGACATAGTAGGCTGTTCCTGAATGGTTTGGAAGCCATGGAGTCTTCATTTACAGAATGGAATGCAATGGAATACGGTGGAATATAGCACAATGGAGTGGAAAGCTGTGCTATAGAGTGGAACATGGTGTAATGTGACGCAGCATAGAATTCCGGGTTGTTTGGTTAAGAATGTTGCCTACTTTGCACAGAGCAACTCAGTAGAACTTGCTGGAATGTTGGGGATGTAGTAGAATCTTGTGGAATGGAGTGTAATGGCATGTAAAGTGACACGATAGGAAGTTCGTGAATTGTATGGAAGCAAATGAAGCATTAATGGCAGAATGGAACGCACTAGAGCGTGGTGGAATGTGGTGCTTTGGAGTGCAGTGTCGTGGAGTGGAGTGGAGTCGGCTGTAATGTGACATAGTAAAGGGCTCCAGACTGGTTTGGAAGCGCATGGTGCCTCTTTTGCCGGAATGTAAAGCAAATGAATGTGCTGGAATACTGGGGAATTAAGTAAAATGTTGTGGAGTGGAGGGGAATGGGGTGTAATTTGATACAATAGAGTGTTACAGGTTGTTTTGGAAACGAATGGAGCCTTCATTTACAGAATGGAACGCTATAGAACATGGTGGAATTTTGGGGAGTTAAGTGCAAATTTGTAGATTGGTGTAGAATCGTGTGTAATGTGACCAAATATAGAATGCCTGAGTGTGCTCGAAGCAAATGGAGATCTCTTTGATAGAATGAAACGCCAGAGATCATGTTGAGATGTTCAGGAATGGAGTGCAATATTCTTAAATGGACTGGAATCGTGTGTAATGTGACGCAGTAGAGTGTTCCTCATTGTTTTCGAAAGGAATGGAGTCTCATTTGACAGAAAGGAATGCCACAGAACGTGGTGGTATGCTGCGGAATGGAGTAGAATCTTGTAGAATAGAGGGGAATGGCATTTGATGTGATGCAATAGACCGTCCTTAATGGGTTGGACGTGAATCGTGCCTTCACTGCCAGAAAGGGACAAAACAGAACACAGTCGAATTTTGTGAAATGAAGTGGATAGCTCTGGAATGGAGTGAAACGGGGTGTAATGTGACGCTATAGACAGTTCCTGATTGGGAAAAGAGTGGAGCCTTCTTTTGTAGAATATAACACGATAGAACACTGTGGAGTGCTGTGACATGGAGCGCGATGTTGTGGAATGGTGTTGAATCGGTTGTAATGTGATGCAATAAAGGTTTCTGGAGTGATTTGGAAGCGAATGCAGCCTTGCTGGATGGTATCGAACATAATAGAACGGGGTGGAAAGTTTCGGAATAGAGAGGAAGGCTATGAAATGTAGTGTAAAGGGTGTAGTGTGATGCAATAGGGGATTCCTGAGAGATTTTGTAGAGAACGGCGAATACTTTGTAAGAATGGAATGCCATAGAAGGCAATGGAATGTTTGGATAGGTAGAATCTTGTGGAATCATGTGCAATGGCATGTGAATAGAAGCCATAGGCTGTTCCTGAACGGATTGGAAGCTATGGGGCCTTCATTTACAGAATGGAATGCAATGGAATGTTTTGGAATGTGGCACAGTGGAGTGCAATGTGTGGTATTGGGTGGAACGTTGCGAAATGTGACTCAACAGAGAGTTCCTGGGTTTTTTGGAAACGAATGGTGCCTCCTTTGCCGGAATGTAAGCCAATGAATGTACTGGATTATTGCAGAATGGAGTAAAATGTTGTGGAATGGAGTGGAATGGGATGTAATGTGATGCAATAGAGTGTTACAGATTTTCCTGGGAACGAATGGAGCCTTCTTTGACAGAATCGAACACTATAGCATGTTGTGGAATTTTGTGTAGTTAAGTTAAATTTTGTAGAATGGTGTAGAATCCGAGCATTGTGACACAATATAGAGTTGCTGAGTGGTCTAGAAGCAAATGTAGCTCACATTGATGCAATGGGATGCAACAGAACATGGAGATATGTTCAGGAATGGAGTGCAATCTTGTTAAATGGACTGGCATCTTGTGTATTGTGACGCAGTAGTGTGTTCCTGATTGTTTTGCACACGAATGGACCCTTATTTGACAGAATGGAATGCAATAGAACGTAGTGTATTATTGTGGAAAATATTAAAATCTTGTAGAATTGAGTGGAATGGCATTTGATTTGATGCAATAGACAGTCCTTAATGGATTGGAAGTGATTCGAGCCTTTTTTGTAGGAATGAGATGCAAAAGAGCATAGTGGAGCGTAGTGAAATGAAGTGGAGAGCTGTGGAACGGGTTATATTGTGACGCCATAGACGGTTCCTGATTGTTTTGGAAAAGAGGGGAGCTTTCTTTTCCAGAATGGAGCGCGATAGAACACGGTGGAGTGTTGTGGAATGGAGTTAAATCGGTTGTAATGTGACGCAGTAAAGGGATCCGGAGAGATTTTTAATCAAAGGCAGCCTTGCTGGATGGAATCAAACGTAATAGAACGTGGTGGAATGTTGTGAAATGGAGTGTAATGGGATATAATGTGATGCAGTAGAGGGTTCCTGTGAGATTTTGTAGAGAGTGGTGCCTTCTTTGTAACAGTGGAATGCCATAGAATCCAGTGGAATGTTGGGAATGGAGAAGAATCTTCTGGAATCGTGTGGAATGGCATCCGAAATGATGCAAAACACTGTTCCTGAATGGTTTGGTAGCTATGGGGCCTGCTGTTACATAATGGAATGTGGTGGAATGTTACACAATGGAGTGCAATGCTGTCGTATTGAGTGCAACGTTGTGTAATGGGACACAACAGAGAGTTCCTGGGTTGTTTCGATAAGAAAGGTGACTACTTTGTCACAATGAAACTCCGTAGAACATGTTTGAATGTGGGTGAATGGAGTAGAATATTGTGGAATGCGGATTAATGGCTTGTGAAGTGACACAATAGGAAGTTCGAGAATTGTTTGGTAGGAAGTGGAGCATTTTTTTTTTGAAGAATGAAATGCAATAGAACGTGGTGAAATGTGGAATGTAGGGCAATGTTGTGGAATGGAGAGGAATCGGCTGTAATGTGACATACTAAAGGTCTCCAGAGTGTTTTGGAAGCGAATGGTACCTCCTTTGCAAGAATGTTAAGCAAATAAATGTGCTGGAATATTGGGGAATGAAGTAAAAGGTTGTGTAATGAAGTGGAAAGGGGAGTAATGTTATGCAATAGAGTGTTACAGATCGTTATGGAAATGAACGGAGCATTCTTTGACAGATGGAACTCTATGGAAAGTGGTAGAATTTTGTGGCGTTCAATGCAATTTTGTCGATTCTTCTAGAATCGTGTGTAATGTGATACAATATAGAGTTCCTGAGTGGTCTGGAAGGAAATGGAGCTCTCATGGATGGAATGTGAGGCAAAAGAACATGGTGAGTTGCTCAGGAAAGGGGTGCAATGTTGTTAAAAAGCACGGGAATCGTGTCTAATGTGATGCAGTGAACTGTTCCTCATTGTTTTGGAAATGAATGGATCCTTTTCTGACAGAATGGTGTGCAATAAACATGGTGCAATGTTCTGGAATGGGGTAGATTCTTGGAGCATAGGATGGAATGGCATTTGATGTGATGAAATAGACAGTCCTTAATGGGTTGTATGTGACTCGAGCCTCCTTGTAGGAATGGAACGCAAAGAACATAGTTGAATGTTGTGAAACGAAGTGGAGAGCTGTGGAATGGAGTGTCATGGGTGTAATGTGATGCTATACACCTTTCTTGATTATTTTGAGAAAGAGTGGAGCATTCCTTTGCAGAATGGAACGCTATAGAACACGGTGGAATGCTGCGGTATGGAGTGCAATGTTGTAAAATGGAGTTGAATCGCTTGGAATGTGACGCCATAAAGGGTTCCATAGCGATTGGAAAGCGAATGCTGACTTGCCTGACAGAATCAAACGTAGTACAATGTGGTGGATTGTTGAGGAATAGCGTGAAGTTGTGAAATAGAGTGTAATGCGGTGTAATGTGAAATAGTAGAGGGTTCCTGAGCGTTTTTGTAGAGAATGGTGCCTTCTTTGTAACTATGGAATGCAATAAAAAGTAGTCGAATATTTGGAATGGTGTAGAATCTTACGCAATTCTGTGGAATGGCATGTGAATTGACACAATAGGCTGTTTCTGAATGATTTGAAAGCTACGGCGCCTTCTATTACAAAATGGAATGCAATGAATAGTGGTGGAATGTTGCACAATGGAGTGCAGTGCTGTGGCATTGAGTGGAACGTGGTGTAATGTGATGCAGAAGAGATTCCCTGGGTTGTTTCGATAAGAATGGTACCTACTTTGTCACAACAGAATTCAGTGGCACTTGTTGGAATGTTGGGGGAATGGAGTAGAATCTGTGGAATGTAGAGGAATGGCATGTGACGAGACATAATAGGAAGTTCGTGAATCTTTTGATAGCGAATGAAGCATTCTTTGGCCGAATGGAATGCAATAGAACACTGTGGAATGTTGTGGAATGGAGGGTAATTTTGTTCAATGGAGTGTAATCGTCTCAAATGTGACATAATAAAGGTCTCCAGAGTGGTTTGGAAGCGAATGGTGCCTACTTAGCCAGAATGTAAAGCAAATGAATATGGTGGAATATCAGGGAGTGGAGTAAAATGTGCAGTCTAGCTGAATGGGGTGTAATGTGATGCAATAGAGTGTTACATATTGTTTTGGAAACCAATGGAGACTTCTTTGACAGAATCGAACGCTATAGAAAGTGGTGGAATTTTGTGGAGTTAAATGCTATTTGGTAGATTGTTGTAGAATCACGTGTAATGTGACACAACGTAGAGTTCCTGAGTGGTCTCGAAGCAAATGGAGCTCTCCTTGATGCAATGGAACGCCTCAGAACAAAGTGAGATGTTCCAAAATACAGTGCAATGTTGTTAAATGGACTGTAAATGTGTGTGATGTGACGCAGTAGAGTGTTCCTCGTTGTTTTGGAAAGGAATGGAGCCTTATTTGACAGAATGGTATGCAATAGGATGTGGTGAAATGTTGTGGAATGGAGGAGAATCTTGTACAGTGGAGTTGAATGGCATTAGATGTGATGCAATAGAAAGTCCTTAATGGGTTGGAAGTGAATCGAGCCTTCCTTGTAGGAAGAGAACATAAAAGAATATGGTGGAATGTTGCCAAATGTAGTGCAGAGTTGTGGAATGGAGTGTAACGGGGTGTAGTGTAATGTAATAGATGGTTCCCGTATTTTTGGGAAAAGAGTGCAGCCTTATTTTGCAGAGAGGAGCACGATAGTTCACGGTGGAGTGCTGTGGAATGGAGTGAAATTTTGTGGAATGCTGTTGAATCTGTTTAAATGTGACGCAAAAAAGGGTTCTGGAGTGATTTAGAAGCGAATGCAGCCTTGCTGGATGGAGTCGAACACAATAGAACGCGGTGGAATGTTGCAGAATACAGTGAAATGTTGTGAAATGCATTGTAATGGGGTGTAATGTGATGCAATAGAGGGTTCCTGAGAGATTTTGTAGAGAATGGTGAATTCTTTGTAAAAATGGAATGCCATAGAATGCAGAGGAATGTTTGGAATGTAGAAGAATCTTGTGGAATCATGTGTAATGACATGTGAATTGACATAGTAGGCTGTTCCTGAATGGTTTGGAAGCCATGGAGTCTTCATTTACAGAATGGAATGCAATGGAATACGGTGGAATATAGCACAATGGAGTGGAAAGCTGTGCTATAGAGTGGAACATGGTGTAATGTGACGCAGCATAGAATTCCGGGTTGTTTGGTTAAGAATGTTGCCTACTTTGCACAGAGCAACTCAGTAGAACTTGCTGGAATGTTGGGGATGTAGTAGAATCTTGTGGAATGGAGTGTAATGGCATGTAAAGTGACACGATAGGAAGTTCGTGAATTGTATGGAAGCAAATGAAGCATTAATGGCAGAATGGAACGCACTAGAGCGTGGTGGAATGTGGTGCTTTGGAGTGCAGTGTCGTGGAGTGGAGTGGAGTCGGCTGTAATGTGACATAGTAAAGGGCTCCAGACTGGTTTGGAAGCGCATGGTGCCTCTTTTGCCAGAATGTAAAGCAAATGAATGTGCTGGAATACTGGGGAATTAAGTAAAATGTTGTGGAGTGGAGGGGAATGGGGTGTAATTTGATACAATAGAGTGTTACAGGTTGTTTTGGAAACGAATGGAGCCTTCATTTACAGAATGGAACGCTATAGAACATGGTGGAATTTTGGGGAGTTAAGTGCAAATTTGTAGATTGGTGTAGAATCGTGTGTAATGTGACCAAATATAGAATGCCTGAGTGTTCTCGAAGCAAATGGAGATCTCTTTGATAGAATGAAACGCCAGAGATCATGTTGAGATGTTCAGGAATGGAGTGCAATATTCTTAAATGGACTGGAATCGTGTGTAATGTGACGCAGTAGAGTGTTCCTCATTGTTTTCGAAAGGAATGGAGTCTCATTTGACAGAACGGAATGCCACAGAACGTGGTGGTATGCTGCGGAATGGAGTAGAATCTTGTAGAATAGAGGGGAATGGCATTTGATGTGATGCAATAGACCGTCCTTAATTTGTTGGACGTGAATCGTGCCTTCACTGCCAGAAAGGAACAAAACAGAACACAGTCGAATTTTGTGAAATGAAGTGGATAGCTCTGGAATGGAGTGAAACGGGGTGTAGTGTGACGCTATAGACAGTTCCTCATTGGGAAAAGAGTGGAGCCTTCTTTTGCAGAATATAACACGATAGAACACTGTGGAGTGCTGTGACATGGAGCGCGATGTTGTGGAATGGTGTTGAATCGGTTGTAATGTGATGCAATAAAGGTTTCTGGAGTGATTTGGAAGCGAATGCAGCCTTGCTGGATGGTATCGAACATAATAGAACGGGGTGGAAAGTTTCGGAATAGAGAGGAAGGCTATGAAATGTAGTGTAAAGGGTGTAATGTGATGCAATAGGGGATTCCTGAGAGATTTTGTAGAGAACGGCGAATTCTTTGTAAGAATGGAATGCCATAGAAGGCAATGGAATGTTTGGATAAGTAGAATCTTGTGGAATCATGTGCAATAGCATGTGAATAGAAGCCATAGGCTGTTCCTGAACGGATTGGAAGCTATGGGGCCTTCATTTACAGAATGGAATGCAATGGAATGTTTTGGAATGTGGCACAGTGGAGTGCAATGTGTGGTATTGGGTGGAACGTTACGAAATGTGACTCAACAGAGAGTTCCTGGGTTTTTTGGAAACGAATGGTGCCTCCTTTGCCGGAATGTAAGCCAATGAATGTACTGGATTATTGCAGAATGGAGAAAATGTTGTGGAATGGAGTGGAATGGGATGTAATGTGATGCAATAGAGTGTTACAGATTTTCCTGGGAACGAATGGAGCCTTCTTTGACAGAATCGAACACTATAGCATGTTGTGGAATTTTGTGTAGTTAAGTTAAATTTTGTAGAATGGTGTAGAATCCGAGCATTGTGACACAATATAGAGTTGCTGAGTGGTCTAGAAGCAAATGTAGCTCACATTGATGCAATGGGATGCAACAGAACATGGAGATATGTTAAGGAATGGAGTGCAATCTTGTTAAATGGACTGGCATCTTGTGTATTGTGACGCAGTAGAGTGTTCCTGATTGTTTTGCACACGAATGGACCCTTATTTGACAGAATGGAATGCAATAGAACGTAGTGGATTATTGTGGAAAATATTAAAATCTTGTAGAATTGAGTGGAATGGCATTTGATTTGATGCAATAGACAGTCCTTAATGGATTGGAAGTGATTCGAGCCTTTTTTGTAGGAATGAGATGCAAAAGAGCATAGTGGAGCGTAGTGAAATGAAGTGGAGAGCTGTGGAACGGGTTATATTGTGACGCCATAGACGGTTCCTGATTGTTTTGGAAAAGAGGGGAGCTTTCTTTTCCAGAATGGAGCGCGATAGAACACGGTGGAGTGTTGTGGAATGGAGTTAAATCGGTTGTAATGTGACGCAGTAAAGGGATCCGGAGAGATTTTTAATCAAAGGCAGCCTTGCTGGATGGAATCAAACGTAATAGAACGTGGTGGAATGTTGTGAAATGGAGTGTAATGGGATATAATGTGATGCAGTAGAGGGTTCCTGTGAGATTTTGTAGAGAGTGGTGCCTTCTTTGTAACAGTGGAATGCCATAGAATCCAGTGGAATGTTGGGAATGGAGAAGAATCTTCTGGAATCGTGTGGAATGGCATCCGAAATGATGCAAAACACTGTTCCTGAATGGTTTGGTAGCTATGGGGCCTGCTGTTACATAATGGAATGTGGTGGAATGTTACACAATGGAGTGCAATGCTGTCGTATTGAGTGCAACGTTGTGTAATGGGACGCAACAGAGAGTTCCTGGGTTGTTTCGATAAGAAAGGTGACTACTTTGTCACAATGAAACTCCGTAGAACATGTTTGAATGTGGGTGAATGGTGTAGAATATTGTGGAATGCGGATTAATGGCTTGTGAAGTGACACAATAGGAAGTTCGAGAATTGTTTGGTAGGAAGTGGAGCATTTTTTTTTGAAGAATGAAATGCAATAGAACGTGGTCAAATGTGGAATGTAGGGCAATGTTGTGGAATGGAGAGGAATCGGCTGTCATGTGACATACTAAAGGTCTCCAGAGTGTTTTGGAAGCGAATGGTACCTCCTTTGCAAGAATGTTAAGCAAATAAATGTGCTGGAATATTGGGGAATGAAGTAAAAGGTTGTGTAATGAAGTGGAAAGGGGAGTAATGTTATGCAATAGAGTGTTACAGATCGTTATGGAAATGAACGGAGCATTCTTTGACAGATGGAACTCTATGGAAAGTGGTAGAATTTTGTGGCGTTCAATGCAATTTTGTCGATTCTTCTAGAATCGTGTGTAATGTGATACAATATAGAGTTCCTGAGTGGTCTGGAAGGAAATGGAGCTCTCATGGATGGAATGTGAGGCAAAAGAACATGGTGAGTTGCTCAGGAAAGGGGTGCAATGTTGTTAAAAAGCACGGGAATCGTGTCTAATGTGATGCAGTGAACTGTTCCTCATTGTTTTGGAAATGAATGGAGCCTTTTCTGACAGAATGGTGAGCAATAAACATGGTGCAATGTTCTGGAATGGGGTAGATTCTTGGAGCATAGGATGGAATGGCATTTGATGTGATGAAATAGACAGTCCTTAATGGGTTGTATGTGACTCGAGCCTCCTTGTAGGAATGGAACGCAAAAGAACATAGTTGAATGTTGTGAAACGAAGTGGAGAGCTGTGGAATGGAGTGTCATGGGTGTAATGTGATGCTATACACCTTTCTTGATTATTTTGAGAAAGAGTGGAGCATTCCTTTGCAGAATGGAACGCTATAGAACGCGGTGGAGTGCTGTGATATGGAGTGCAATGTTGTAAAATGGAGTTGAATCGCTTGTAATGTGACGCCATAAAGGGTTCCATAGCGATTGGAAAGCGAATGCTGACTTGCCTGACAGAATCAAACGTAGTACAATGTGGTGGACTGTTGCGGAATAGCGTGAAGTTGTGAAATAGAGTGTAATGCGGTGTAATGTGAAATAGTAGAGGGTTCCTGAGCGTTTTTGTAGAGAATGGTGCCTTCTTTGTAACTATGGAATGCAATAAAAAGTAGTCGAATATTTGGAATGGAGTAGAATCTTACGCAATTCTGTGTAATGGCATGTGAATTGACACAATAGGATGTTTCTGAATGATTTGAAAGCTACGGCGCCTTCTATCACAAAATGCAATGCAATGAATAGTGGTGGAATGTTGCACAATGGAGTGCAGTGCTGTGGAATTGAGTGGAACGTGGTGTAATGTGACGCAGAAGAGATTCCCTGGGTTGTTTCGATAAGAATGGTACCTACTTTGTCACAACAGAACTCAGTGGCACTTGTTGGAATGTTGGGGGAATGGAGTAGAATCTGTGGAATGTAGAGGAATGGCATGTGACGAGACATAATAGGAAGTTCGTGAATCTCTTGATAGCGAATGAAGCATTCTTTGGCAGAACGGAATGCAATAGAACACTGTGGAATGCAGTTAAATGGAGGGGAATTTTGTGCAATGGAGTGTAATCGTCTCAAATGTGACATAATAAAGGTCTCCAGAGTGGTTTGGAAGCGAATGGTGCCTACTTAGCCAGAATGTAAAGTAAATGAATATGGTGGAATAACAGGGAGTGGAGTAAAATGTGCAGTCTAGCGGAATGGGGTGTAATGTGATGCAATAGAGTGTTACATATTGTTTTGGAAACCAATGGAGACTTCTTTGACAGAATGGAACGCTATAGAAAGTGGTGGAATTTTGTGGAGTTAAATGCTATTTGGTAGATTGTTGTAGAATCACGTGTAATGTGACACAACGGAGAGTTCCTGAGTGGTCTCGAAGCAAATGGAGCTCTCTTTGATGCAATGGAACGCCTCAGAACAAAGTGAGATGTTCCAAAATACAGTGCAATGCTGTTAAATGGACTGTAAATGTGTGTGATGTGACGCAGTAGAGTGTTCCTCGTTGTTTTGGAAAGGAATGGAGCCTTATTTGACAGAATGGTATGCAATAGGATGTGGTGAAATGTTGTGGAATGGAGGAGAATCTTGTACAGTGGAGTTGAATGGCATTAGATGTGATGCAATAGAAAGTCCTTAATGGGTTGGAAGTGAATCGAGCCTTCCTTGTAGGAAGAGAACATAAAAGAATATGGTGGAATGTTGCCAAATGTAGTGCAGAGTTGTGGAATGGAGTGTAACGGGGTGTAGTGTAATGTAATAGATGGTTCCCGTATTTTTGGGAAAAGAGTGCAGCCTTATTTTGCAGAGAGGAGCACGATAGTTCACGGTGGAGTGCTGTGGAATGGAGTGAAATTTTGTGGAATGCTGTTGAATCTGTTTAAATGTGACGCAAAAAAGGGTTCTGGAGTGATTTAGAAGCGAATGCAGCCTTGCTGGATGGAGTCGAACACAATAGAACGCGGTGGAATGTTGCAGAATACAGTGAAATGTTGTGAAATGCATTGTAATGGGGTGTACTGTGATGCAATAGAGGGTTCCTGAGAGATTTTGTAGAGAATGGTGAATTCTTTGTAAAAATGGAATGCCATAGAATGCAGAGGAATGTTTGGAATGTAGAAGAATCTTGTGGAATCATGTGTAATGACATGTGAATTGACATAGTAGGCTGTTCCTGAATGGTTTGGAAGCCATGGAGTCTTCATTTACAGAATGGAATGCAATGGAATACGGTGGAATATAGCACAATGGAGTGGAAAGCTGTGCTATAGAGTGGAACATGGTGTAATGTGACGCAGCATAGAATTCCGGGTTGTTTGGTTAAGAATGTTGCCTACTTTGCCACAGAGGAACTCAGTAGAACTGGCTGGAATGTTGGGGATGTAGTAGAATCTTGTGAAATGGAGTGTAATGGCATGTGAAGTGACACGATAGGAAGTTCGTGTATTGTATGGAAGCAAATGAAGCATTAATGGCAGAATGGAACGCACTAGAGCGTGGTGGAATGCGGTGCTTTGGAGTGCAGTGTCGTGGAGTGGAGTGGAGTCGGCTGTAATGTGACATAGTACAGGGCTCCAGACTGGTTTGGAAGCGCATGGTGCCTCTTTTGCCGGAATGTAAAGCAAATGAATGTGCTGGAATAGTGGGGAATTAAGTAAAATGTTGTGGAGTGGAGGGGAATGGGGTGTAAATTGATACAATAGAGTGTTACAGGTTGTTTTGGAAACGAATGGAGCCTTCATTTACAGAATGGAACGCTATAGAACATGGTGGAATTTTGGGGAGTTAAGTGCAAATTTGTAGATTGGTGTAGAATCGTGTGTAATGTGACCAAATATAGAATGCCTGAGTGTGCTCGAAGCAAATGGAGATCTCTTTGATAGAATGAAACGCCAGAGATCATGTTGAGATGTTCCGGAATGGAGTGCAATATTCTTAAATGGACTGGAATCGTGTGTAATGTGACGCAGTAGAGTGTTCCTCATTGTTTTCGAAAGGAATGGAGTCTCATTTGACAGAACGGAATGCCACAGAACGTGGTGGTATGCTGCGGAATGGAGTAGAATCTTGTAGAATAGAGGGGAATGGCATTTGATGTGATGCAATAGACCGTCCTTAATGGGTTGGACGTGAATCGTGCCTTCACTGCCAGAAAGGAACAAAACAGAACACAGTCGAATTTTGTGAAATGAAGTGGATAGCTCTGGAATGGAGTGAAACGGGGTGTAATGTGACGCTATAGACAGTTCCTGATTGGGAAAAGAGTGGAGCCTTCTTTTGCAGAATATAACACGAGAGAACACTGTGGAGTGCTGTGACATGGAGCGCGATGTTGTGGAATGGTGTTGAATCGGTTGTAATGTGATGCAATAAAGGTTTCTGGAGTGATTTGGAAGCGAATGCAGCCTTGCTGGATGGTATCGAACATAATAGAACGGGGTGGAAAGTTTCGGAATAGAGAGGAAGGCTATGAAATGTAGTGTAAAGGGTGTAATGTGATGCAATAGGGGATTCCTGAGAGATTTTGTAGAGAACGGCGAATACTTTGTAAGAATGGAATGCCATAGAAGGCAATGGAATGTTTGGATAGGTAGAATCTTGTGGAATCATGTGCAATGGCATGTGAATAGAAGCCATAGGCTGTTCCTGAACGGATTGGAAGCTATGGGGCCTTCATTTACAGAATGGAATGAAATGGAATGTTTTGGAATGTGGCACAGTGGAGTGCAATGTGTGTTATTGGGTGGAACGTTGCGAAATGTGACTCAACAGAGAGTTCCTGGGTTTTTTGGAAACGAATGGTGCCTCCTTTGCCGGAAAGTAAGCCAATGAATGTACTGGATTATTGCAGAATGGAGTAAAATGTTGTGGAATGGAGTGGAATGGGATGTAATGTGATGCAATAGAGTGTTACAGATTTTCCTGGGAACGAATGGAGCCTTCTTTGACAGAATCGAACACTATAGCATGTTGTGGAATTTTGTGTAGTTAAGTTAAATTTTGTAGAATGGTGTAGAATCCGAGCAATGTGACACAATATAGAGTTGCTGAGTGGTCTAGAAGCAAATGTAGCTCACATTGATGCAATGGGATGCAACAGAACATGGAGATATGTTCAGGAATGGAGTGCAATCTTGTTAAATGGACTGGCATCTTGTGTATTGTGACGCAGTAGAGTGTTCCTGATTGTTTTGCACATGAATGGACCCTTATTTGACAGAATGGAATGCAATAGAACGTAGTGGATTATTGTGGAAAATATTAAAATCTTGTAGAATTGAGTGGAATGGCATTTGATTTGATGCAATAGACAGTCCTTAATGGATTGGAAGTGATTCGAGCCTTTTTTGTAGGAATGAGATGCAAAACAGCATAGTGGAGCGTAGTGAAATGAAGTGGAGAGCTGTGGAACGGGTTATATTGTGACGCCATAGACGGTTCCTGATTGTTTTGGAAAAGAGGGGAGCTTTCTTTTCCAGAATGGAGCGCGATAGAACACGGTGGAGTGTTGTGGAATGGAGTTAAATCGGTTGTAATGTGACGCAGTAAAGGGATCCGGAGAGATTTTTAATCAAAGGCAGCCTTGCTGGATGGAATCAAACGTAATAGAACGTGGTGGAATGTTGTGAAATGGAGTGTAATGGGATATAATGTGATGCAGTAGAGGGTTCCTGTGAGATTTTGTAGAGAGTGGTGCCTTCTTTGTAACAGTGGAATGCCATAGAATCCAGTGGAATGTTGGGAATGGAGAAGAATCTTCTGGAATCGTGTGGAATGGCATCCGAAATGATGCAAAACACTGTTCCTGAATGGTTTGGTAGCTATGGGGCCTGCTGTTACATAATGGAATGTGGTGGAATGTTACACAATGGAGTGCAATGCTGTCGTATTGAGTGCAACGTTGTGTAATGGGACGCAACAGAGAGTTCCTGGGTTGTTTCGATAAGAAAGGTGACTACTTTGTCACAATGAAACTCCGTAGAACATGTTTGAATGTGGGTGAATGGTGTAGAATATTGTGGAATGCGGATTAATGGCTTGTGAAGTGACACAATAGGAAGTTCGAGAATTGTTTGGTAGGAAGTGGAGCATTTTTTTTTGAAGAATGAAATGCAATAGAACGTGGTCAAATGTGGAATGTAGGGCAATGTTGTGGAATGGAGAGGAATCGGCTGTCATGTGACATACTAAAGGTCTCCAGAGTGTTTTGGAAGCGAATGGTACCTCCTTTGCAAGAATGTTAAGCAAATAAATGTGCTGGAATATTGGGGAATGAAGTAAAAGGTTGTGTAATGAAGTGGAAAGGGGAGTAATGTTATGCAATAGAGTGTTACAGATCGTTATGGAAATGAACGGAGCATTCTTTGACAGATGGAACTCTATGGAAAGTGGTAGAATTTTGTGGCGTTCAATGCAATTTTGTCGATTCTTCTAGAATCGTGTGTAATGTGATACAATATAGAGTTCCTGAGTGGTCTGGAAAGAAATGGAGCTCTCATGGATGGAATGTGAGGCAAAAGAACATGGTGAGTTGCTCAGGAAAGGGGTGCAATGTTGTTAAAAAGCACGGGAATCGTGTCTAATGTGATGCAGTGAACTGTTCCTCATTGTTTTGGAAATGAATGGAGCCTTTTCTGACAGAATGGTGAGCAATAAACATGGTGCAATGTTCCGGAATGGGGTAGATTCTTGGAGCATAGGATGGAATGGCATTTGATGTGATGAAATAGACAGTCCTTAATGGGTTGTATGTGACTCGAGCCTCCTTGTAGGAATGGAACGCAAAAGAACATAGTTGAATGTTGTGAAACGAAGTGGAGAGCTGTGGAATGGAGTGTCATGGGTGTAATGTGATGCTATACACCTTTCTTGATTATTTTGAGAAAGAGTGGAGCATTCCTTTGCAGAATGGAACGCTATAGAACGCGGTGGAGTGCTGTGATATGGAGTGCAATGTTGTAAAATGGAGTTGAATCGCTTGTAATGTGACGCCATAAAGGGTTCCATAGCGATTGGAAAGCGAATGCTGACTTGCCTGACAGAATCAAACGTAGTACAATGTGGTGGACTGTTGCGGAATAGCGTGAAGTTGTGAAATAGAGTGTAATGCGGTGTAATGTGAAATAGTAGAGGGTTCCTGAGCGTTTTTGTAGAGAATGGTGCCTTCTTTGTAACTATGGAATGCAATAAAAAGTAGTCGAATATTTGGAATGGAGTAGAATCTTACGCAATTCTGTGTAATGGCATGTGAATTGACACAATAGGATGTTTCTGAATGATTTGAAAGCTACGGCGCCTTCTATCACAAAATGCAATGCAATGAATAGTGGTGGAATGTTGCACAATGGAGTGCAGTGCTGTGGAATTGAGTGGAACGTGGTGTAATGTGACGCAGAAGAGATTCCCTGGGTTGTTTCGATAAGAATGGTACCTACTTTGTCACAACAGAACTCAGTGGCACTTGTTGGAATGTTGGGGGAATGGAGTAGAATCTGTGGAATGTAGAGGAATGGCATGTGACGAGACATAATAGGAAGTTCGTGAATCTCTTGATAGCGAATGAAGCATTCTTTGGCAGAACGGAATGCAATAGAACACTGTGGAATGCAGTTAAATGGAGGGGAATTTTGTGCAATGGAGTGTAATCGTCTCAAATGTGACATAATAAAGGTCTCCAGAGTGGTTTGGAAGCGAATGGTGCCTACTTAGCCAGAATGTAAAGCAAATGAATATGGTGGAATAACAGGGAGTGGAGTAAAATGTGCAGTCTAGCGGAATGGGGTGTAATGTGATGCAATAGAGTGTTACATATTGTTTTGGAAACCAATGGAGACTTCTTTGACAGAATGGAACGCTATAGAAAGTGGTGGAATTTTGTGGAGTTAAATGCTATTTGGTAGATTGTTGTAGAATCACGTGTAATGTGACACAACGTAGAGTTCCTGAGTGGTCTCGAAGCAAATGGAGCTCTCTTTGATGCAATGGAACGCCTCAGAACAAAGTGAGATGTTCCAAAATACAGTGCAATGCTGTTAAATGGACTGTAAATGTGTGTGATGTGACGCAGTAGAGTGTTCCTCGTTGTTTTGGAAAGGAATGGAGCCTTATTTGACAGAATGGTATGCAATAGGATGTGGTGAAATGTTGTGGAATGGAGGAGAATCTTGTACAGTGGAGTTGAATGGCATTAGATGTGATGCAATAGAAAGTCCTTAATGGGTTGGAAGTGAATCGAGCCTTCCTTGTAGGAAGAGAACATAAAAGAATATGGTGGAATGTTGCCAAATGTAGTGCAGAGTTGTGGAATGGAGTGTAACGGGGTGTAGTGTAATGTAATAGATGGTTCCCGTATTTTTGGGAAAAGAGTGCAGCCTTATTTTGCAGAGAGGAGCACGATAGTTCACGGTGGAGTGCTGTGGAATGGAGTGAAATTTTGTGGAATGCTGTTGAATCTGTTTAAATGTGACGCAAAAAAGGGTTCTGGAGTGATTTAGAAGCGAATGCAGCCTTGCTGGATGGAGTCGAACACAATAGAACGCGGTGGAATGTTGCAGAATACAGTGAAATGTTGTGAAATGCATTGTAATGGGGTGTACTGTGATGCAATAGAGGGTTCCTGAGAGATTTTGTAGAGAATGGTGAATTCTTTGTAAAAATGGAATGCCATAGAATGCAGAGGAATGTTTGGAATGTAGAAGAATCTTGTGGAATCATGTGTAATGACATGTGAATTGACATAGTAGGCTGTTCCTGAATGGTTTGGAAGCCATGGAGTCTTCATTTACAGAATGGAATGCAATGGAATACGGTGGAATATAGCACAATGGAGTGGAAAGCTGTGCTATAGAGTGGAACATGGTGTAATGTGACGCAGCATAGAATTCCGGGTTGTTTGGTTAAGAATGTTGCCTACTTTGCCACAGAGGAACTCAGTAGAACTGGCTGGAATGTTGGGGATGTAGTAGAATCTTGTGAAATGGAGTGTAATGGCATGTGAAGTGACACGATAGGAAGTTCGTGTATTGTATGGAAGCAAATGAAGCATTAATGGCAGAATGGAACGCACTAGAGCGTGGCGGAATGCGGTGCTTTGGAGTGCAGTGTCGTGGAGTGGAGTGGAGTCGGCTGTAATGTGACATAGTACAGGGCTCCAGACTGGTTTGGAAGCGCATGGTGCCTCTTTTGCCGGAATGTAAAGCAAATGAATGTGCTGGAATAGTGGGGAATTAAGTAAAATGTTGTGGAGTGGAGGGGAATGGGGTGTAAATTGATACAATAGAGTGTTACAGGTTGTTTTGGAAACGAATGGAGCCTTCATTTACAGAATGGAACGCTATAGAACATGGTGGAATTTTGGGGAGTTAAGTGCAAATTTGTAGATTGGTGTAGAATCGTGTGTAATGTGACCAAATATAGAATGCCTGAGTGTGCTCGAAGCAAATGGAGATCTCTTTGATAGAATGAAACGCCAGAGATCATGTTGAGATGTTCCGGAATGGAGTGCAATATTCTTAAATGGACTGGAATCGTGTGTAATGTGACGCAGTAGAGTGTTCCTCATTGTTTTCGAAAGGAATGGAGTCTCATTTGACAGAACGGAATGCCACAGAACGTGGTGGTATGCTGCGGAATGGAGTAGAATCTTGTAGAATAGAGGGGAATGGCATTTGATGTGATGCAATAGACCGTCCTTAATGGGTTGGACGTGAATCGTGCCTTCACTGCCAGAAAGGAACAAAACAGAACACAGTCGAATTTTGTGAAATGAAGTGGATAGCTCTGGAATGGAGTGAAACGGGGTGTAATGTGACGCTATAGACAGTTCCTGATTGGGAAAAGAGTGGAGCCTTCTTTTGCAGAATATAACACGAGAGAACACTGTGGAGTGCTGTGACATGGAGCGCGATGTTGTGGAATGGTGTTGAATCGGTTGTAATGTGATGCAATAAAGGTTTCTGGAGTGATTTGGAAGCGAATGCAGCCTTGCTGGATGGTATCGAACATAATAGAACGGGGTGGAAAGTTTCGGAATAGAGAGGAAGGCTATGAAATGTAGTGTAAAGGGTGTAATGTGATGCAATAGGGGATTCCTGAGAGATTTTGTAGAGAACGGCGAATACTTTGTAAGAATGGAATGCCATAGAAGGCAATGGAATGTTTGGATAGGTAGAATCTTGTGGAATCATGTGCAATGGCATGTGAATAGAAGCCATAGGCTGTTCCTGAACGGATTGGAAGCTATGGGGCCTTCATTTACAGAATGGAATGAAATGGAATGTTTTGGAATGTGGCACAGTGGAGTGCAATGTGTGTTATTGGGTGGAACGTTGCGAAATGTGACTCAACAGAGAGTTCCTGGGTTTTTTGGAAACGAATGGTGCCTCCTTTGCCGGAAAGTAAGCCAATGAATGTACTGGATTATTGCAGAATGGAGTAAAATGTTGTGGAATGGAGTGGAATGGGATGTAATGTGATGCAATAGAGTGTTACAGATTTTCCTGGGAACGAATGGAGCCTTCTTTGACAGAATCGAACACTATAGCATGTTGTGGAATTTTGTGTAGTTAAGTTAAATTTTGTAGAATGGTGTAGAATCCGAGCAATGTGACACAATATAGAGTTGCTGAGTGGTCTAGAAGCAAATGTAGCTCACATTGATGCAATGGGATGCAACAGAACATGGAGATATGTTCAGGAATGGAGTGCAATCTTGTTAAATGGACTGGCATCTTGTGTATTGTGACGCAGTAGAGTGTTCCTGATTGTTTTGCACATGAATGGACCCTTATTTGACAGAATGGAATGCAATAGAACGTAGTGGATTATTGTGGAAAATATTAAAATCTTGTAGAATTGAGTGGAATGGCATTTGATTTGATGCAATAGACAGTCCTTAATGGATTGGAAGTGATTCGAGCCTTTTTTGTAGGAATGAGATGCAAAACAGCATAGTGGAGCGTAGTGAAATGAAGTGGAGAGCTGTGGAACGGGTTATATTGTGACGCCATAGACGGTTCCTGATTGTTTTGGAAAAGAGGGGAGCTTTCTTTTCCAGAATGGAGCGCGATAGAACACGGTGGAGTGTTGTGGAATGGAGTTAAATCGGTTGTAATGTGACGCAGTAAAGGGATCCGGAGAGATTTTTAATCAAAGGCAGCCTTGCTGGATGGAATCAAACGTAATAGAACGTGGTGGAATGTTGTGAAATGGAGTGTAATGGGATATAATGTGATGCAGTAGAGGGTTCCTGTGAGATTTTGTAGAGAGTGGTGCCTTCTTTGTAACAGTGGAATGCCATAGAATCCAGTGGAATGTTGGGAATGGAGAAGAATCTTCTGGAATCGTGTGGAATGGCATCCGAAATGATGCAAAACACTGTTCCTGAATGGTTTGGTAGCTATGGGGCCTGCTGTTACATAATGGAATGTGGTGGAATGTTACACAATGGAGTGCAATGCTGTCGTATTGAGTGCAACGTTGTGTAATGGGACGCAACAGAGAGTTCCTGGGTTGTTTCGATAAGAAAGGTGACTACTTTGTCACAATGAAACTCCGTAGAACATGTTTGAATGTGGGTGAATGGTGTAGAATATTGTGGAATGCGGATTAATGGCTTGTGAAGTGACACAATAGGAAGTTCGAGAATTGTTTGGTAGGAAGTGGAGCATTTTTTTTTGAAGAATGAAATGCAATAGAACGTGGTCAAATGTGGAATGTAGGGCAATGTTGTGGAATGGAGAGGAATCGGCTGTCATGTGACATACTAAAGGTCTCCAGAGTGTTTTGGAAGCGAATGGTACCTCCTTTGCAAGAATGTTAAGCAAATAAATGTGCTGGAATATTGGGGAATGAAGTAAAAGGTTGTGTAATGAAGTGGAAAGGGGAGTAATGTTATGCAATAGAGTGTTACAGATCGTTATGGAAATGAACGGAGCATTCTTTGACAGATGGAACTGTATGGAAAGTGGTAGAATTTTGTGGCGTTCAATGCAATTTTGTCGATTCTTCTAGAATCGTGTGTAATGTGATACAATATAGAGTTCCTGAGTGGTCTGGAAGGAAATGGAGCTCTCATGGATGGAATGTGAGGCAAAAGAACATGGTGAGTTGCTCAGGAAAGGGGTGCAATGTTGTTAAAAAGCACGGGAATCGTGTCTAATGTGATGCAGTGAACTGTTCCTCATTGTTTTGGAAATGAATGGAGCCTTTTCTGACAGAATGGTGTGCAATAAACATGGTGCAATGTTCTGGAATGGGGTAGAATCTTGGAGCATAGGATGGAATGGCATTTGATGTGATGAAATAGACAGTCCTTAATGGGTTGTATGTGACTCGAGCCTCCTTGTAGGAATGGAACGCAAAAGATCATAGTTGAATGTTGTGAAACGAAGTGGAGAGCTGTGGAATGGAGTGTCATGGGTGTAATGTGATGCTATACACCTTTCTTGATTATTTTGAGAAAGAGTGGAGCCTTCCTTTGCAGAATGGAACGCTATAGAACACGGTGGAGTGCTGTGGTATGGAGTGCAATGTTGTGAAATGGAGTTGAATCGCTTGTAATGTGACGCCATAAAGGGTTCCATAGCGATTGGAAAGCGAATGCTGACTTGCCTGACAGAATCAAACGTAGTACAATGTCGTGGATTGTTGCGGAATAGCGTGAAGTTGTGAAATAGAGTGTAATGCGGTGTAAAGTGAAATAATAGAGGGTTCCTGAGCGTTTTTGTAGAGAATGTTGCCTTCTTTGTAACTATGGAATGCAATAAAAAGTAGTCGAATATTTGGAATGGAGTGGAATCTTATGCAATTCTGTGAAATGGCATGTGAATTGACACAATAGGCTGTTTCTGAATGATTTGAAAGCTACGGCGCCTTCTATCACAAAATGGAATGCAATGAATAGTGGTGGAATGTTGCACAATGGAGTGCAGTGCTGTGGCATTGAGTGGAACGTGGTGTAATGTGACGCAGAAGAGATTCCCTGGGTAGTTTCGATAAGAATGGTACCTACTTTGTCACAACAGAACTCAGTGGCACTTGTTGGAATGTTGGGGGAATGGAGTAGAATCTGTGGAATGTAGAGGAATGGCATGTGACGAGACATAATAGGAAGTTCGTGAATCTCTTGATAGCGAATGAAGCATTCTTTGGCAGAACGGAATGCAATAGAACACTGTGGAATGCAGTGGAATGGACGGTAATTTTGTGCAATGGAGTGGAATCGTCTCAGATGTGACATAATAAAGGTCTCCAGAGTGGTTTGGAAGCGAATGTTGCCTACTTAGCCAGAATGTAAAGCAAATGAATATGGTGGAATATCAGGGAGTGGAGTAAAATGTGCAGTCTAGCGGAATGGGGTGTAATGTGATGCAATAGAGTGTTACATATTTTTTTGGAAACCAATGGAGACTTCTTTGACAGAATGGAACGCTATAGAAAGTGGTGGAATTTTGTGGAGTTAAATGCTATTTGGTAGATTGTTGTAGAATCACGTGTAATGAGACGCAACGGAGAGTTCCTGAGTGGTCTCGAAGCAAATGGAGCTCTCTTTGATGCAATGGAACGCCTCAGAACAAAGTGAGATGTTCCAAAATACAGTGCAATGTTGTTAAATGGACTGTAAATGTGTGTGATGTGACGCAGTAGAGTGTTCCTCGTTGTTTTGGAAAGGAATGGAGCCTTATTTGACAGAATGGTATGCAATAGGATGTGGTGAAATGTTGAGGAATGGAGGAGAATCTTGTACAGTGGAGTTGAATGGCATTAGATGTGATGCAATAGAAAGTCCTTAATGGGTTGGAAGTGAATCGAGCCTTCCTTGTAGGAAGAGAACACAAAAGAATATGGTGGAATGTTGCCAAATGTAGTGCAGAGTTGTGGAATGTAGTGTAACGGGGTGTAGTGTAATGTAATAGATGGTTCCCGTATTTTTGGGAAAAGAGTGCAGCCTTATTTTGCAGAGAGGAGCACGATAATTCACGGTGGAGTGCTGTGGAATGGAGTGAAATTTTGTGGAATGCTGTTGAATCTGTTTAAATGTGACGCAAAAAAGGGTTCTGGAGTGATTTAGAAGCGAATGCAGCCTTGCTGGATGGAGTCGAACACAATAGAACGCGGTGGAATGTTGCAGAATACAGTGAAATGTTGTGAAATGCATTGTAATGGGGTGTACTGTGATGCAATAGAGGGTTCCTGAGAGATTTTGTAGAGAATGGTGAATTCTTTGTAAAAATGGAATGCCATAGAATGCAGAGGAATGTTTGGAATGTAGAAGAATCTTGTGGAATCATGTGTAATGACATGTGAATTGACATAGTAGGCTGTTCCTGAATGGTTTGGAAGCCATGGAGTCTTCATTTACAGAATGGAATGCAATGGAATACGGTGGAGTATAGCACAATGGAGTGGAAAGCTGTGCTATAGAGTGGAACATGGTGTAATGTGACGCAGCATAGAATTCCGGGTTGTTTGGTTAAGAATGTTGCCTACTTTGCCACAGAGGAACTCAGTAGAACTTGCTGGAATGTTGGGGATGTAGTAGAATCTTGTGGAATGGAGTGTAAAGGCATGTGAAGTGACACGATAGGAAGTTCGTGAATTGTATGGAAGCAAATGAAGCATTAATGGCAGAATGGAACGCACTAGAGCGTGGTGGAATGTGGTGCTTTGGAGTGCAGTGTCGTGGAGTGGAGTGGAGTCGGCTGTAATATGACATAGTAAAGGGCTCCAGACTGGTTTGGAAGCGCATGGTGCCTCTTTTGCCGGAATGTAAAGCAAATGAATGTGCTGGAATACTGGGGAATTAAGTAAAATGTTGTGGAGTGGAGGGGAATGGGGTGTAAATTGATACAATAGAGTGTTACAGGTTGCTTTGGAAACGAATGGAGCCTTCATTTACAGAATGGAACGCTATAGAACATGGTGGAATTTTTGGGAGTTAAGTGCAAATTTGTAGATTGGTGTAGAATCGTGTGTAATGTGACCAAATATAGAATGCCTGAGTGTGCTCGAAGCAAATGGAGATCTCTTTGATAGAATGAAACGCCAGAGATCATGTTGAGATGTTCCGGAATGGAGTGCAATATTCTTAAATGGACTGGAATCGTGTGTAATGTGACGCAGTAGAGTGTTCCTCATTGTTTTCGAAAGGAATGGAGTCTCATTTGACAGAACGGAATGCCACAGAACGTGGTGGTATGCTGCGGAATGGAGTAGAATCTTGTAGAATAGAGGGGAATGGCATTTGATGTGATGCAATAGACCGTCCTTAATGGGTTGGACGTGAATCGTGCCTTCACTGCCAGAAAGGAACAAAACAGAACACAGTCGAATTTTGTGAAATGAAGTGGATAGCTCTGGAATGGAGTGAAATGGGGTGTAATGTGACGCTATAGACAGTTCCTGATTGGGAAAATAGTGGAGCCTTCTTTTGCAGAATATAACACGAGAGAACACTGTGGAGTGCTGTGACATGGAGCGCGATGTTGTGGAATGGTGTTGAGTCGGTTGTAATGTGATGCAATAAAGGTTTCTGGAGTGATTTGGAAGCGAATGCAGCCTTGCTGGATGGTATCGAACATAATAGAACGGGGTGGAAAGTTTCGGAATAGAGAGGAAGGCTATGAAATGTAGTGTAAAGGGTGTAATGTGATGCAATTGGGGTTTCCTGAGAGATTTTTTAGAGAAAGGCGAATTCTTTGAAGAATGGAATGCCATAGAAGGCAATGGAATGTTTGGATAGGTAGAATCTTGTGGAATCATGTGCAATGGCATGTGAATAGAAGCCATAGGCTGTTCCTGAACGGATTGGAAGCTATGGGGCCTTCATTTACAGAATGGAATGCAATGGAATGTTTTGGAATGTGGCACAGTGGAGTGCAATGTGTGGTATTGGGTGAAACATTGCGAAATGTGACTCAACAGAGAGTTCCTGGGTTTTTTGGAAACGAATGGTGCCTCCTTTGCCGGAAAGTAAGCCAATGAATGTACTGGATTATTGCAGAATGGAGTAAAATGTTGTGGAATGGAGTGGAATGGGATGTAATGTGATGCAATAGAGTGTTACAGATTTTCCTGGGAACGAATGGAGCCTTCTTTGACAGAATCGAACACTATAGCATGTTGTGGAAGTTTGTGTAGTTAAGTTAAATTTTGTAGAATGGTGTAGAATCCGAGCAATGTGACACAATATAGAGTTGCTGAGTGGTCTAGAAGCAAATGTAGCTCACATTGATGCAATGGGATGCAACAGAACATGGAGATATGTTCAGGAATGGAGTGCAATCTTGTTAAATGGACTGGCATCTTGTGTATTGTGACGCAGTAGAGTGTTCCTGATTGTTTTGCACACGAATGGACCCTTATTTGACAGAATGGAATGCAATAGAACGTAGTGGATTATTGTGGAAAATATTAAAATCTTGTAGAATTGAGTGGAATGGCATTTGATTTGATGCAATAGACAGTCCTTAATGGATTGGAAGTGATTCGAGCCTTTTTTGTAGGAATGAGATGCAAAAGAGCATAATGGAGCGTAGTGAAATGAAGTGGAGAGCTGTGGAACGGGTTATATTGTGACGCCATAGACGGTTCCTGTTTGTTTTGGAAAAGAGGGGAGCTTTCTTTTCCAGAATGGAGCGCGATAGAACACGGTGGAGTGTTGTGGAATGGAGTTAAATCGGTTGTAATGTGACGCAGTAAAGGGATCCGGAGAGATTTTTAATCAAAGGCAGCCTTGCTGGATGGAATCAAACGTAATAGAACGTGGTGGAATGTTGTGAAATGGAGTGTAATAGGATATAATGTGATGGAGTAGAGGGTTCCTGTGAGATTTTGTAGAGCGTGGTGCCTTCTTTGTAACAGTGGAATGCCATAGAATCCAGTGGAATGTTGGGAATGGAGAAGAATCTTCTGGAATCGTGTGGAATGGCATCCGAAATGATGCAAAACACTGTTCCTGAATGGTTTGGTAGCTATGGGGCCTGCTGTTACATAATGGAATGTGGTGGAATGTTACTCAATGGAGTGCAATGCTGTCGTATTGAGTGCAACGTTGTGTAATGGGACGCAACAGAGAGTTCCTGGGTTGTTTCGATAAGAAAGGTGACTACTTTGTCACAATGAAACTCCGTAGAACATTTTTGAATGTGGGTAAATGGAGTAGAATATTGTGGAATGCGGATTAATGGCTTGTGAAGTGACACAATAGGAAGTTCGAGAATTGTTTGGTAGGAAGTGGAGCATTTTTTTTTGAAGAATGAAATGCAATAGAACGTGGTCAAATGTGGAATGTAGGGCAATGTTGTGGAATGGAGAGGAATCGGCTGTCATGTGACATACTAAAGGTCTCCAGAGTGTTTTGGAAGCGAATGGTACCTCCTTTGCAAGAATGTTAAGCAAATAAATGTGCTGGAATATTGGGGAATGAAGTAAAAGGTTGTGTAATGAAGTGGAAAGGGGAGTAATGTTATGCAATAGAGTGTTACAGATCGTTATGGAAATGAACGGAGCATTCTTTGACAGATGGAACTGTATGGAAAGTGGTAGAATTTTGTGGCGTTCAATGCAATTTTGTCGATTCTTCTAGAATCGTGTGTAATGTGATACAATATAGAGTTCCTGAGTAGTCTGGAAGGAAATGGAGCTCTCATGGATGGAATGTGAGGCAAAAGAACATGGTGAGTTGCTCAGGAAAGGGGTGCAATGCTGTTAAAAAGCACGGGAATCGTGTCTAATGTGATGCAGTGAACTGTTCCTCATTGTTTTGGAAATGAATGGAGCCTTTTCTGACAGAATGGTGTGCAATAAACATGGTGCAATGTTCTGGAATGGGGTAGAATCTTGGAGCATAGGATGGAATGGCATTTGATGTGATGAAATAGACAGTCCTTAATGGGTTGTATGTGACTCGAGCCTCCTCGTAGGAATGGAACGCAAAGGAACATAGTTGAATGTTGTGAAACGAAGTGGAGAGCTGTGGAATGGAGTGTCATGGGTGTAATGTGATGCTATACACCTTTCTTGATTATTTTGGGAAAGAGTGGAGCCTTCCTTTGCAGAATGGAACGCTATAGAACACGGTGGAGTGCTGTGGTATGGAGTGCAATGTTGTGAAATGGAGTTGAAACGCCTGTAATGTGACGCCATAAAGGGTTCCATAGCGATTGGAAAGCGAATGCTGACTTGCCTGACAGAATCAAACGTAGTACAATGTGGTGGATTGTTGCGGAATAGCGTGAAGTTGTGAAATAGAGTGTAATGCGGTGTAATGTGAAATAATAGAGCGTTCCTGAGCGTTTTTGTAGAGAATGGTGCCTTGTTTGTAACTATGGAATGCAATAAAAAGTAGTCGAATATTTGGAATGGAGTAGAATCTTATGCAATTCTGTGGAATGGCATGTGAATTGACACAATAGGCTGTTTCTGAATGATTTGAAAGCTACGGCGCCTTCTATCACAAAATGGAATGCAATGAATAGTGGTGGAATGTTGCACAATGGAGTGCAGTGCTGTGGCATTGAGTTGAACGTGGTGTAATGTGACGCAGAAGAGATTCCCTGGGTTGTTTCGATAAGAATGGTACCTACTTTGTCACAACAGAACTCAGTGGCACTTGTTGGAATGTTGGGGGAATGGAGTAGAATCTGTGGAATGTAGAGGAATGGCATGTGACGAGACATAATAGGAAGTTCGTGAATCTCTTGATAGGGAATGAAGCATTCTTTGGCAGAACGGAATGCAATAGAACACTGTGGAATGCAGTGGAATGGAGGGTAATTTTGTGCAATGGAGTGGAATCGTCTCAGATGTGACATAATAAAGGTCTCCAGAGTGGTTTGGAAGCGAATGTTGCCTACTTAGCCAGAATGTAAAGCAAATGAATATGGTGGAATATCAGGGAGTGGAGTAAAATGTGCAGTCTAGCGGAATGGGGTGTAATGTGATGCAATAGAGTGTTACATATTGTTTTGGAAACCAATGGAGACTTCTTTGACAGAATGGAACGCTATAGAAAGTGGTGGAATTTTGTGGAGTTAAATGCTATTTGGTAGATTGTTGTAGAATCACGTGTAATGTGACACAACGTAGAGTTCCTGAGTGGTCTCGAAGCAAATGGAGCTCTCTTTGATGCAATGGAACGCCTCAGAACAAAGTGAGACGTTCCAAAATACAGTGCAATGTCGTTAAATGGACTGTAAATGTGTGTGATGTGACGCAGTAGAGTGTTCCTCGTTGTTTTGGAAAGGAATGGAGCCTTATTTGACAGAATGGTATGCAATAGGATGTGGTGAAATGTTGTGGAATGGAGGAGAATCTTGTACAGTGGAGTTGAATGGCATTAGATGTGATGCAATAGAAAGTCCTTAATGGGTTGGAAGTGATTCGAGCCTTTTTTGTAGGAATGAGATGCAAAAGAGCATAATGGAGCGTAGTGAAATGAAGTGGAGAGCTGTGGAACGGGTTATATTGTGACGCCATAGACGGTTCCTGATTGTTTTGGAAAAGAGGGGAGCTTTCTTTTCCAGAATGGAGCGCGATAGAACACGGTGGAGTGTTGTGGAATGGAGTTAAATCGGTTGTAATGTGACGCAGTAAAGGGATCCGGAGAGATTTTTAATCAAAGGCAGCCTTGCTGGATGGAATCAAACGTAATAGAACGTGGTGGAATGTTGTGAAATGGAGTGTAATAGGATATAATGTGATGCAGTAGAGGGTTCCTGTGAGATTTTGTAGAGCGTGGTGCCTTCTTTGTAACAGTGGAATGCCATAGAATCCAGTGGAATGTTGGGAATGGAGAAGAATCTTCTGGAATCGTGTGGAATGGCATCCGAAATGATGCAAAACACTGTTCCTGAATGGTTTGGTAGCTATGGGGCCTGCTGTTACATAATGGAATGTGGTGGAATGTTACACAATGGAGTGCAATGCTGTCGTATTGAGTGCAACGTTGTGTAATGGGACGCAACAGAGAGTTCCTGGGTTGTTTCGATAAGAAAGGTGACTACTTTGTCACAATGAAACTCCGTAGAACATGTTTGAATGTGGGTGAATGGAGTAGAATATTGTGGAATGCGGATTAATGGCTTGTGAAGTGACACAATAGGAAGTTCGAGAATTGTTTGGTAGGAAGTGGAGCATTTTTTTTTGAAGAATGAAATGCAATAGAACGTGGTCAAATGTGGAATGTAGGGCAATGTTGTGGAATGGAGATTAATCGGCTGTCATGTGACATACTAAAGGTCTCCAGAGTGTTTTGGAAGCGAATGGTACCTCCTTTGCAAGAATGTTAAGCAAATAAATGTGCTGGAATATTGGGGAATGAAGTAAAAGGTTGTGTAATGAAGTGGAAAGGGGAGTAATGTTATGCAATAGAGTGTTACAGATCGTTATGGAAATGAACGGAGCATTCTTTGACAGATGGAACTGTATGGAAAGTGGTAGAATTTTGTGGCGTTCAATGCAATTTTGTCGATTCTTCTAGAATCGTGTGTAATGTGATACAATATAGAGTTCCTGAGTAGTCTGGAAGGAAATGGAGCTCTCATGGATGGAATGTGAGGCAAAAGAACATGGTGAGTTGCTCAGGAAAGGGGTGCAATGCTGTTAAAAAGCACGGGAATCGTGTCTAATGTGATGCAGTGAACTGTTCCTCATTGTTTTGGAAATGAATGGAGCCTTTTCTGACAGAATGGTGTGCAATAAACATGGTGCAATGTTCTGGAATGGGGTAGAATCTTGGAGCATAGGATGGAATGGCATTTGATGTGATGAAATAGACAGTCCTTAATGGGTTGTATGTGACTCGAGCCTCCTCGTAGGAATGGAACGCAAAAGAACATAGTTGAATGTTGTGAAACGAAGTGGAGAGCTGTGGAATGGAGTGTCATGGGTGTAATGTGATGCTATACACCTTTCTTGATTATTTTGGGAAAGAGTGGAGCCTTCCTTTGCAGAATGGAACGCTATAGAACACGGTGGAGTGCTGTGGTATGGAGTGCAATGTTGTGAAATGGAGTTGAAACGCCTGTAATGTGACGCCATAAAGGGTTCCATAGCGATTGGAAAGCGAATGCTGACTTGCCTGACAGAATCAAACGTAGTACAATGTGGTGGATTGTTGCGGAATAGCGTGAAGTTGTGAAATAGAGTGTAATGCGGTGTAATGTGAAATAATAGAGGGTTCCTGAGCGTTTTTGTAGAGAATGGTGCCTTGTTTGTAACTATGGAATGCAATAAAAAGTAGTCGAATATTTGGAATGGAGTAGAATCTTATGCAATTCTGTGGAATGGCATGTGAATTGACACAATAGGCTGTTTCTGAATGATTTGAAAGCTACGGCGCCTTCTATCACAAAATGGAATGCAATGAATAGTGGTGGAATGTTGCACAATGGAGTGCAGTGCTGTGGCATTGAGTTGAACGTGGTGTAATGTGACGCAGAAGAGATTCCCTGGGTTGTTTCGATAAGAATGGTACCTACTTTGTCACAACAGAACTCAGTGGCACTTGTTGGAATGTTGGGGGAATGGAGTAGAATCTGTGGAATGTAGAGGAATGGCATGTGACGAGACATAATAGGAAGTTCGTGAATCTCTTGATAGGGAATGAAGCATTCTTTGGCAGAACGGAATGCAATAGAACACTGTGGAATGCAGTGGAATGGAGGGTAATTTAGTGCAATGGAGTGGAATCGTCTCAGATGTGACATAATAAAGGTCTCCAGAGTGGTTTGGAAGCGAATGTTGCCTACTTAGCCAGAATGTAAAGCAAATGAATATGGTGGAATATCAGGGAGTGGAGTAAAATGTGCAGTCTAGCGGAATGGGGTGTAATGTGATGCAATAGAGTGTTACATATTGTTTTGGAAACCAATGGAGACTTCTTTGACAGAATGGAACGCTATAGAAAGTGGTGGAATTTTGTGGAGTTAAATGCTATTTGGTAGATTGTTGTAGAATCACGTGTAATGTGACACAACGTAGAGTTACTGAGTGGTCTCGAAGCAAATGGAGCTCTCTTTGATGCAATGGAACGCCTCAGAACAAAGTGAGACGTTCCAAAATACAGTGCAATGTCGTTAAATGGACTGTAAATGTGTGTGATGTGACGCAGTAGAGTGTTCCTCGTTGTTTTGGAAAGGAATGGAGCCTTATTTGACAGAATGGTATGCAATAGGATGTGGTGAAATGTTGTGGAATGGAGGAGAATCTTGTACAGTGGAGTTGAATGGCATTAGATGTGATGCAATAGAAAGTCCTTAATGGGTTGGAAGTGAATCGAGCCTTCCTTGTAGGAAGAGAACACAAAAGAATATGGTGGAATGTTGCCAAATGTAGTGCAGAGTTGTGGAATGGAGTGTAACGGGGTGTAGTGTAATGTAATAGATGGTTCCTGTATTTTTGGGAAAAGAGTGCAGCCTTATTTTGCAGAGAGGAGCACGATAATTCACGGTGGAGTGCTGTGGAATGGAGTGAAATTTTGTGGAATGCTGTTGAATCTGTTTAAATGTGACGCAAAAAAGGGTTCTGGAGTGATTTAGAAGCGAATGCAGCCTTGCTGGATGGAGTCGAACACAATAGAACGCGGTGGAATGTTGCAGAATACAGTGAAATGTTGTGAAATGCATTGTAATGGGGTGTAGTGTGATGCAATAGAGGGTTCCTGAGAGATTTTGTAGAGAATGGTGAATTCTTTGTAAAAATGGAATGCCATAGAATGCAGAGGAATGTTTGGAATGTAGAAGAATCTTGTGGAATCATGTGTAATGACAAGTGAATTGACATAGTAGGCTGTTCCTGAATGGTTTGGAAGTCATGGAGTCGTCATTTACAGAATGGAATGCAATGGAATACGGTGGAATATAGCACAATGGAGTGGAAAGCTGTGCTATAGAGTGGAACATGGTGTAATGTGACGCAGCATAGAATTCCGGGTTGTTTGGTTAAGAATGTTGCCTACTTTGCCACAGAGGAACTCAGTAGAACTTGCTGGAATGTTGGGGATGTAGTAGAGTCTTGTGGAATGGAGTGTAATGGCATGTGAAGTGACACGATAGGAAGTTCGTGAATTGTATGAAAGCAAATGAAGCATTAATGGCAGAATGGAACGCACTAGAGCGTGGTGGAATGTGGTGCTTTGGAGTGCAGTGTCGTGGAGTGGAGTGGAGTCGGCTGTAATGTGACATAGTAAAGGGCTCCAGACTGGTTTGGAAGCGCATGGTGCCTCTTTTGCCGGAATGTAAAGCAAACGAATGTGCTGGAATACTGGGGAATTAAGTAAAATGTTGTGGAGTGGAGGGGAATGGGGTGTAAATTGATACAATAGAGTATTACAGGTTGTTTTGGAAACGAATGGAGCCTTCATTTACAGAATGGAACGCTATAGAACATGGTGGAATTTTTGGGAGTTAATTGCAAATTTGTAGATTGGTGTAGAATCGTGTGTAATGTGACCAAATATAGAATGCCTGAGTGTGCTCGAAGGAAATGGAGATCTCTTTGATAGAATGAAACGCCAGAGATCATGTTGAGATGTTCCGGAATGGAGTGCAATATTCTTAAATGGACTGGAATCGTGTGTAATGTGACGCAGTAGAGTGTTCCTCATTGTTTTCGAAAGGAATGCAGTCTCATTTGACAGAACGGAATGCCACAGAACGTGGTGGTATGCTGCGGAATGGAGTAGAATCTTGTAGAATAGAGGGGAATGGCATTTGATGTGATGCAATAGACCGTCCTTAATGGGTTGGACGTGAATCGTGCCTTCACTGCCAGAAAGGAACAAAACAGAACACAGTCGAATTTTGTGAAATGAAGTGGATAGCTCTGGAGTGGAGTGAAATGGGGTGTAATGTGACTCTATAGACAGTTCCTGATTGGGAAAAGAGTGGAGCCTTCTTTTGCAGAATATAACACGATAGAACACTGTGGAGTGCTGTGACATGGAGCGCGATGTTGCGGAATGGTGTTGAATCGGTTGTAATGTGATGCAATAAAGGTTTCTGGAGTGATTTGGAAGCGAATGCAGCCTTGCTGGATGGTATCGAACATAATAGAACGGGGTGGAAAGTTTCGGAATAGAGAGGAAGGCTATGAAATGTAGTGTAAAGGGTGTAATGTGATGCAATAGGGGATTCCTGAGAGATTTTGTAGAGAAAGGCGAATTCTTTGTAAGAATGGAATGCCATAGAAGGCAATGGAATGTTTGGATAGGTAGAATCTTGTGGAATCATGTGCAATGGCATGTGAATAGAAGCCATAGGCTCTTCCTGAACCAATTGGAAGCTATGGGGCCTTCATTTACAGAATGGAATGCAATGGAATGTTTTGGAATGTGGCACAGTGGAGTGCAATGTGTGGTATTGGGTGGAACGTTGCGAAATGTGACTCAACAGAGAGTTCCTGGGTTTTTTGGAAACGAATGGTGCCTCCTTTGCCGGAAAGTAAGCCAATGAATGTACTGGATTATTGCAGAATGGAGTAAAATGTTGTGGAATGGAGTGGAATGGGATGTTATGTGATGCAATAGAGTGTTACAGATTTTCCTGGGAACGAATGGAGCCTTCTTTGACAGAATCGAACACTATAGCATGTTGTGGAATTTTGTGTAGTTAAGTTAAATTTTGTAGAATGGTGTAGAATCCGAGCAATGTGACACAATATAGAGTTGCTGAGTGGTCTAGAAGCAAATGTAGCTCACATTGATGCAATGGGATGCAACAGAACATGGAGATATGTTCAGGAATGGAGTGCAATCTTGTTAAATGGACTGGCATCTTGTGTATTGTGACGCAGTAGAGTGTTCCTGATTGTTTTGCACACGAATGGACCCTTATTTGACAGAATGGAATGCAATAGAACGTAGTGTATTATTGTGGAAAATATTAAAATCTTGTAGAATTGAGTGGAATGGCATTTGATTTGATGCAATAGACAGTACTTAATGGATTGGAAGTGATTCGAGCCTTTTTTGTAGGAATGAGATGCAAAAGAGCATAGTGGAGCGTAGTGAAATGAAGTGGAGAGCTGTGGAACGGGTTATATTGTGACGCCATAGACGGTTCCTGATTGTTTTGGAAAAGAGGGGAGCTTTCTTTTCCAGAATGGAGCGCGATAGAACACGGTGGAGTGTTGTGGAATGGAGTTAAATCGGTTGTAATGTGACGCAGTAAAGGGATCCGGAGAGATTTTTAATCAAAGGCAGCCTTGCTGGCTGGAATCAAACGTAATAGAACGTGGTGGAATGTTGTGAAATGGAGTGTAATGGGATATAATGTGATGCAGTAGAGGGTTCCTGTGAGATTTTGTAGAGAGTGGTGCCTTCTTTGTAACAGTGGAATGCCATAGAATCCAGTGGAATGTTGGGAATGGAGAAGAATCTTCTGGAATCGTGTGGAATGGCATCCGAAATGATGCAAAACACTGTTCCTGAATGGTTTGGTAGCTATGGGGCCTGCTGTTACATAATGGAATGTGGTGGAATGTTACACAATGGAGTGCAATGCTGTCGTATTGAGTGCAACGTTGTGTAATGGGACGCAACAGAGAGTTCCTGGGTTGTTTCGATAAGAAAGGTGACTACTTTGTCACAATGAAACTCCGTAGAACATGTTTGAATGTGGGTGAATGGAGTAGAATATTGTGGAATGCGGATTAATGGCTTGTGAAGTGACACAATAGGAAGTTCGAGAATTGTTTGGTAGGAAGTGGAGCATTTTTTTTTGAAGAATGAAATGCAATAGAACGTGGTCAAATGTGGAATGTAGGGCAATGTTGTGGAATGGAGAGGAATCGGCTGTCATGTGACATACTAAAGGTCTCCAGAGTGTTTTGGAAGCGAATGGTACCTCCTTTGCAAGAATGTTAAGCAAATAAATGTGCTGGAATATTGGGGAATGAAGTAAAAGGTTGTGTAATGAAGTGGAAAGGGGAGTAATGTTATGCAATAGAGTGTTACAGATCGTTATGGAAATGAACGGAGCATTCTTTGACAGATGGAACTCTATGGAAAGTGGTAGAATTTTGTGGCGTTCAATGCAATTTTGTCGATTCTTCTAGAATCGTGTGTAATGTGATACAATATAGAGTTCCTGAGTGGTCTGGAAGGAAATGGAGCTCTCATGGATGGAATGTGAGGCAAAAGAACATGGTGAGTTGCTCAGGAAAGGGGTGCAATGTTGTTAAAAAGCACGGGAATCGTGTCTAATGTGATGCAGTGAACTGTTCCTCATTGTTTTGGAAATGAATGGAGCCTTTTCTGACAGAATGGTGAGCAATAAACATGGTGCAATGTTCCGGAATGGGGTAGATTCTTGGAGCATAGGATGGAATGGCATTTGATGTGATGAAATAGACAGTCCTTAATGGGTTGTATGTGACTCGAGCCTCCTTGTAGGAATGGAACGCAAAAGAACATAGTTGAATGTTGTGAAACGAAGTGGAGAGCTGTGGAATGGAGTGTCATGGGTGTAATGTGATGCTATACACCTTTCGTGATTATTTTGAGAAAGAGTGGAGCATTCCTTTGCAGAATGGAACGCTATAGAACACGGTGGAGTGCTGTGGTATGGAGTGCAATGTTGTAAAATGGAGTTGAATCGCTTGTAATGTGACGCCATAAAGGGTTCCATAGCGATTGGAAAGCGAATGCTGACTTGCCTGACAGAATCAAACGTAGTACAATGTGGTGGATTGTTGCGGAATAGCGTGAAGTTGTGAAATAGAGTGTAATGCGGTGTAATGTGAAATAGTAGAGGGTTCCTGAGCGTTTTTGTAGAGAATGGTGTCTTCTTTGTAACTATGGAATGCAATAACAAGTAGTCGAATATTTGGAATGGAGTAGAATCTTATGCAATTCTGTGGAATGGCATGTGAATTGACACAATAGGCTGTTTCTGAATGATTTGAAAGCTACGGCGCCTTCTATCACAAAATGGAATGCAATGAATAGTGGTGGAATGTCGCACAATGGAGTGCAGTGCTGTGGCATTGAGTGGAACGTGGTGTAATGTGACGCAGAAGAGATTCCCTGGGTTGTTTCGATAAGAATGGTACCTACTTTGTCACAACAGAACTCAGTGGCACTTGTTGGAATGTTGGGGGAATGGAGTAGAATCTGTGGAATGTAGAGGAATGGCATGTGACGAGACATAATATGAAGTTCGTGAATCTTTTGATAGCGAATGAAGCATTCTTTGGCAGAATGGAATGCAATAGAACACTGTGGAATGTTGTGGAATGGAGGGTAATTTTGTGCAAAGGAGTGTAATCGTCTCAAATGTGACATAATAAAGGTCTCCAGAGTGGTTTGGAAGCGAATGTTGCCTACTTAGCCAGAATGTAAAGCAAATGAATATGGTGGAATATCAGGGTGTGGAGTAAAATGTGCAGTCTAGCGGAATGGGGTGTAATGTGATGCAATAGAGTGTTACATATTGTTTTGGAAACCAATGGAGACTTCTTTGACAGAATGGAACGCTATAGAAAGTGGTGGAATTTTGTGGAGTTAAGTGCTATTTGTTAGATTGTTGTAGAATCACGTGTAAAGTGACACAACGTAGAGTTCCTGAGTGTTCTCGGAGCAAATGGAGCTCTCTTTGATGCAATGGAACGCCTCAGAACAAAGTGAGATGTTCCAAAATACAGTGCAATGTTGTTAAATGGACTGTAAATGTGTGTGATGTGACGCAGTAGAGTGTTCCTCGTTGTTTTGGAAAGGAATGGAGCCTTATTTGACAGAATGGTATGCAATAGGATGTGGTGAAATGTTGTGGAATGGAGGAGAATCTTGTACAGTGGAGTTGAATGGCATTAGATGTGATGCAATAGAAAGTCCTTAATGGGTTGGAAGTGAATCGAGCCTTCCTTCTAGGAAGAGAACATAAAAGAATATGGTGGAATGTTGCCAAATGTAGTGCAGAGTTGTGGAATGGAGTGTAACGGTGTGTAGTGTAATGTAATAGATGGTTCCCGTATTTTTGGGAAAAGAGTGCAGCCTTATTTTGCAGAGAGGAGCACGATAGTTCACGGTGGAGTGCTGTGGAATGGAGTGAAATTTTGTGGAATGCTGTTGAATCTGTTTAAATGTGACGCAAAAAAGGGTTCTGGAGTGATTTAGAAGCGAATGCAGCCTTGCTGGATGGAGCCGAACACAATAGAAAGCGGTGGAATGTTGCAGAATACAGTGAAATGTTGTGAAATGCATTGTAATGGGGTGTAATGTGATGCAATAGAGGGTTCGTGAGAGATTTTGTAGAGAATGGTGAATTCTTTGTAAAAATGGAATGCCATAGAATGCAGAGGAATGTTTGGAATGTAGAAGAATCTTGTGGAATCATGTGTAATGACATGTGAATTGACATAGTAGGCTGTTCCTGAATGGTTTGGAAGCCATGGAGTCTTCATTTACAGAATGGAATGCAATGGAATACGGTGGAATATAGCACAATGGAGTGGAAAGCTGTGCTATAGAGTGGAACATGGTGTAATGTGACGCAGCATAGAATTCCGGGTTGTTTGGTTAAGAACGTTGCCTACTTTGCCACAGAGGAACTCAGTAGAACTTGCTGGAATGTTGGGGATGTAGTAGAATCTTGTGGAATGGAGTGTAATGGCATGTGAAGTGACACGATAGGAAGTTCGTGAATTGTATGGAAGCAAATGAAGCATTAATGGCAGAATGGAACGCACTAGAGCGTGGTGGAATGTGGTGCTTTGGAGTGCAGTGTCGTGGAGTGGAGTGGAGTCGGCTGTAATGTGACATAGTAAAGGGCTCCAGACTGGTTTGGAAGCGCATGGTGCCTCTTTTGCCGGAATATAAAGCAAATGAATGTGCTGGAATACTGGGGAATTAAGTAAAATGTTGTGGAGTGGAGGGGAATGGGGTGTAATTTGATACAATAGAGTGTTACAGGTTGTTTTGGAAACGAATGGAGCCTTCATTTACAGAATGGAACGCTATAGAACATGGTGGAATTTTGGGGAGTTAAGTGCAAATTTGTAGATTGGTGTAGAATCGTGTGTAATGTGACCAAATATAGAATGCCTGAGTGTGCTCGAAGCAAATGGAGATCTCTTTGATAGAATGAAACGCCAGAGATCATGTTGAGATGTTCAGGAATGGAGTGCAATATTCTTAAATGGACTGGAATCGTGTGTAATGTGACGCAGTAGAGTGTTCCTCATTGTTTTCGAAAGGAATGGAGTCTCATTTGACAGAACGGAATGCCACAGAACGTGGTGGTATGCTGCAGAATGGAGTAGAATCTTGTAGAATAGAGGGGAATGGCATTTGATGTGATGCAATAGACCGTCCTTAATGGGTTGGACGTGAATCGTGCCTTCACTGCCAGAAAGGAACAAAACAGAACACAGTCGAATTTTGTGAAATGAAGTGGATAGCTCTGGAATGGAGTGAAATGGGGTGTAATGTGACGCTATAGACAGTTCCTGATTGGGAAAAGAGTGGAGCCTTCTTTTGCAGAATATAACACGATAGAACACTGTGGAGTGCTGTGACATGGAGCGCGATGTTGTGGAATGGTGTTGAATCGGTTGTAACGTGATGCAATAAAGGTTTCTGGAGTGATTTGGAAGCGAATGCAGCCTTGTTGGATGGTATCGAACATAATAGAACGGGGTGGAAAGTTTCGGAATAGAGAGGAAGGCTATGAAATGTAGTGTAAAGGGTGTAGTGTGATGCAATAGGGGATTCCTGAGAGATTTTGTAGAGAACGGCGAATACTTTGTAAGAATGGAATGCCATAGAAGGCAATGGAATGTTTGGATAGGTAGAATCTTGTGGAATCATGTGCAATGGCATGTGAATAGAAGCCATAGGCTGTTCCTGAACGGATTGGAAGCTATGGGGCCTTCATTTACAGAATGGAATGCAATAGAATGTTTTGGAATGTGGCACAGTGGAGTGCAATGTGTGGTATTGGGTGGAACGTTGCGAAATGTGACTCAACAGAGAGTTCCTGGGTTTTTTGGAAACGAATGGTGCCTCCTTTGCCGGAATGTAAGCCAATGAATGTACTGGATTATTGCAGAATGGAGTAAAATGTTGTGGAATGGAGTGGAATGGGATGTAATGTGATGCAATAGAGTGTTACAGATTTTCCTGGGAACGAATGGAGCCTTCTTTGACAGAATCGAACACTATAGCATGTTGTGGAATTTTGTGTAGTTAAGTTAAATTTTGTAGAATGGTGTAGAATCCGAGCATTGTGACACAATATAGAGTTGCTGAGTGGTCTAGAAGCAAATGTAGCTCACATTGATGCAATGGGATGCAACAGAACATGGAGATATGTTCAGGAATGGAGTGCAATCTTGTTAAATGGACTGGCATCTTGTGTATTGTGACGCAGTAGTGTGTTCCTGATTGTTTTGCACACGAATGGACCCTTATTTGACAGAATGGAATGCAATAGAACGTAGTGGATTATTGTGGAAAATATTAAAATCTTGTAGAATTGAGTGGAATGGCATTTGATTTGATGCAATAGACAGTACTTAATGGATTGGAAGTGATTCGAGCCTTTTTTGTAGGAATGAGATGCAAAAGAGCATAGTGGAGCGTAGTGAAATGAAGTGGAGAGCTGTCGAACGGGTTATATTGTGACGCCATAGACGGTTCCTGATTGTTTTGGAAAAGAGGGGAGCTTTCTTTTCCAGAATGGAGCGCGATAGAACACGGTGGAGTGTTGTGGAATGGAGTTAAATCGGTTGTAATGTGACGCAGTAAAGGGATCCGGAGAGATTTTTAATCAAAGGCAGCCTTGCTGGCTGGAATCAAACGTAATAGAACGTGGTGGAATGTTGTGAAATGGAGTGTAATGGGATATAATGTGATGCAGTAGAGGGTTCCTGTGAGATTTTGTAGAGAGTGGTGCCTTCTTTGTAACAGTGGAATGCCATAGAATCCAGTGGAATGTTGGGAATGGAGAAGAATCTTCTGGAATCGTGTGGAATGGCATCCGAAATGATGCAAAACACTGTTCCTGAATGGTTTGGTAGCTATGGGGCCTGCTGTTACATAATGGAATGTGGTGGAATGTTACACAATGGAGTGCAATGCTGTCTTATTGAGTGCAACGTTGTGTAATGGGACGCAACAGAGAGTTCCTGGGTTGTTTCGATAAGAAAGGTGACTACTTTGTCACAATGAAACTCCGTAGAACATGTTTGAATGTGGGTGAATGGAGTAGAATATTGTGGAATGCGGATTAATGGCTTGTGAAGTGACACAATAGGAAGTTCGAGAATTGTTTGGTAGGAAGTGGAGCATTTTTTTTTGAAGAATGAAATGCAATAGAACGTGGTGAAATGTGGAATGTAGGGCAATGTTGTGGAATGGAGAGGAATCGGCTGTCATGTGACATACTAAAGGTCTCCAGAGTGTTTTGGAAGCGAATGGTACCTCCTTTGCAAGAATGTTAAGCAAATAAATGTGCTGGAATATTGGGGAATGAAGTAAAAGGTTGTGTAATGAAGTGGAAAGGGGAGTAATGTTATGCAATAGAGTGTTACAGATCGTTATGGAAATGAACGGAGCATTCTTTGACAGATGGAACTCTATGGAAAGTGGTAGAATTTTGTGGCGTTCAATGCAATTTTGTCGATTCTTCTAGAATCGTGTGTAATGTGATACAATATAGAGTTCCTGAGTGGTCTGGAAGGAAATGGAGCTCTCATGGATGGAATGTGAGGCAAAAGAACATGGTGAGTTGCTCAGGAAAGGGGTGCAATGTTGTTAAAAAGCACGGGAATCGTGTCTAATGTGATGCAGTGAACTGTTCCTCATTGTTTTGGAAATGAATGGATCCTTTTCTCACAGAATGGTGTGCAATAAACATGGTGCAATGTTCTGGAATGGGGTAGATTCTTGGAGCATAGGATGGAATGGCATTTGATGTGATGAAATAGACAGTCCTTAATGGGTTGTATGTGACTCGAGCCTCCTTGTAGGAATGGAACGCAAAAGAACATAGTTGAATGTTGTGAAACGAAGTGGAGAGCTGTGGAATGGAGTGTCATGGGTGTAATGTGATGCTATACACCTTTCGTGATTATTTTGAGAAAGAGTGGAGCATTCCTTTGCAGAATGGAACGCTATAGAACACGGTGGAGTGCTGTGGTATGGAGTGCAATGTTGTAAAATGGAGTTGAATCGCTTGTAATGTGACGCCATAAAGGGTTCCATAGCGATTGGAAAGCGAATGCTGACTTGCCTGGCAGAATCAAACGTAGTACAATGTGGTGGATTGTTGCGGAATAGCGTGAAGTTGTGAAATAGAGTGTAATGCGGTGTAATGTGAAATAGTAGAGGGTTCCTGAGCGTTTTTGTAGAGAATGGTGTCTTCTTTGTAACTATGGAATGCAATAACAAGTAGTCGAATATTTGGAATGGAGTAGAATCTTATGCAATTCTGTGGAATGGCATGTGAATTGACACAATAGGCTGTTTCTGAATGATTTGAAAGCTACGGCGCCTTCTATCACAAAATGGAATGCAATGAATAGTGGTGGAATGTCGCACAATGGAGTGCAGTGCTGTGGCATTGAGTGGAACGTGGTGTAATGTGACGCAGAAGAGATTCCCTGGGTTGTTTCGATAAGAATGGTACCTACTTTGTCACAACAGAACTCAGTGGCACTTGTTGGAATGTTGGGGGAATGGAGTAGAATCTGTGGAATGTAGAGGAATGGCATGTGACGAGACATAATATGAAGTTCGTGAATCTTTTGATAGCGAATGAAGCATTCTTTGGCAGAATGGAATGCAATAGAACACTGTGGAATGTTGTGGAATGGAGGGTAATTTTGTGCAAAGGAGTGTAATCGTCTCAAATGTGACATAATAAAGGTCTCCAGAGTGGTTTGGAAGCGAATGGTGCCTACTTAGCCAGAATGTAAAGCAAATGAATATGGTGGAATATCAGGGAGTGGAGTAAAATGTGCAGTCTAGCGGAATGGGGTGTAATGTGATGCAATAGAGTGTTACATATTGTTTTGGAAACCAATGGAGACTTCTTTGACAGAATGGAACGCTATAGAAAGTGGTGGAATTTTGTGGAGTTAAGTGCTATTTGTTAGATTGTTGTAGAATCACGTGTAAAGTGACACAACGTAGAGTTCCTGAGTGTTCTCGGAGCAAATGGAGCTCTCTTTGATGCAATGGAACGCCTCAGAACAAAGTGAGATGTTCCAAAATACAGTGCAATGTTGTTAAATGGACTGTAAATGTGTGTGATGTGACGCAGTAGAGTGTTCCTCGTTGTTTTGGAAAGGAATGGAGCCTTATTTGACAGAATGGTATGCAATAGGATGTGGTGAAATGTTGTGGAATGGAGGAGAATCTTGTACAGTGGAGTTGAATGGCATTAGATGTGATGCAATAGAAAGTCCTTAATGGGTTGGAAGTGAATCGAGCCTTCCTTCTAGGAAGAGAACATAAAAGAATATGGTGGAATGTTGCCAAATGTAGTGCAGAGTTGTGGAATGGAGTGTAACGGTGTGTAGTGTAATGTAATAGATGGTTCCCGTATTTTTGGGAAAAGAGTGCAGCCTTATTTTGCAGAGAGGAGCACGATAGTTCACGGTGGAGTGCTGTGGAATGGAGTGAAATTTTGTGGAATGCTGTTGAATCTGTTTAAATGTGACGCAAAAAAGGGTTCTGGAGTGATTTAGAAGCGAATGCAGCCTTGCTGGATGGAGCCGAACACAATAGAAAGCGGTGGAATGTTGCAGAATACAGTGAAATGTTGTGAAATGCATTGTAATGGGGTGTAATGTGATGCAATAGAGGGTTCGTGAGAGATTTTGTAGAGAATGGTGAATTCTTTGTAAAAATGGAATGCCATAGAATGCAGAGGAATGTTTGGAATGTAGAAGAATCTTGTGGAATCATGTGTAATGACATGTGAATTGACATAGTAGGCTGTTCCTGAATGGTTTGGAAGCCATGGAGTCTTCATTTACAGAATGGAATGCAATGGAATACGGTGGAATATAGCACAATGGAGTGGAAAGCTGTGCTATAGAGTGGAACATGGTGTAATGTGACGCAGCATAGAATTCCGGGTTGTTTGGTTAAGAACGTTGCCTACTTTGCCACAGAGGAACTCAGTAGAACTTGCTGGAATGTTGGGGATGTAGTAGAATCTTGTGGAATGGAGTGTAATGGCATGTGAAGTGACACGATAGGAAGTTCGTGAATTGTATGGAAGCAAATGAAGCATTAATGGCAGAATGGAACGCACTAGAGCGTGGTGGAATGTGGTGCTTTGGAGTGCAGTGTCGTGGAGTGGAGTGGAGTCGGCTGTAATGTGACATAGTAAAGGGCTCCAGACTGGTTTGGAAGCGCATGGTGCCTCTTTTGCCGGAATGTAAAGCAAACGAATGTGCTGGAATACTGGGGAATTAAGTAAAATGTTGTGGAGTGGAGGGGAATGGGGTGTAAATTGATACAATAGAGTATTACAGGTTGTTTTGGAAACGAATGGAGCCTTCATTTACAGAATGGAACGCTATAGAACATTTTGGAATTTTGGGGAGTTAATTGCAAATTTGTAGATTGGTGTAGAATCGTGTGTAATGTGACCAAATATAGAATGCCTGAGTGTGCTCGAAGGAAATGGAGATCTCTTTGATAGAATGAAACGCCAGAGATCATGTTGAGATGTTCCGGAATGGAGTGCAATATTCTTAAATGGACTGGAATCGTGTGTAATGTGACGCAGTAGAGTGTTCCTCATTGTTTTCGAAAGGAATGCAGTCTCATTTGACAGAACGGAATGCCACAGAACGTGGTGGTATGCTGCGGAATGGAGTAGAATCTTGTAGAATAGAGGGGAATGGCATTTGATGTGATGCAATAGACCGTCCTTAATGGGTTGGACGTGAATCGTGCCTTCACTGCCAGAAAGGAACAAAACAGAACACAGTCGAATTTTGTGAAATGAAGTGGATAGCTCTGGAGTGGAGTGAAATGGGGTGTAATGTGACTCTATAGACAGTTCCTGATTGGGAAAAGAGTGGAGCCTTCTTTTGCAGAATATAACACGATAGAACACTGTGGAGTGCTGTGACATGGAGCGCGATGTTGCGGAATGGTGTTGAATCGGTTGTAATGTGATGCAATAAAGGTTTCTGGAGTGATTTGGAAGCGAATGCAGCCTTGCTGGATGGTATCGAACATAATAGAACGGGGTGGAAAGTTTCGGAATAGAGAGGAAGGCTATGAAATGTAGTGTAAAGGGTGTAATGTGATGCAATAGGGGATTCCTGAGAGATTTTGTAGAGAAAGGCGAATTCTTTGTAAGAATGGAATGCCATAGAAGGCAATGGAATGTTTGGATAGGTAGAATCTTGTGGAATCATGTGCAATGGCATGTGAATAGAAGCCATAGGCTCTTCCTGAACCAATTGGAAGCTATGGGGCCTTCATTTACAGAATGGAATGCAATGGAATGTTTTGGAATGTGGCACAGTGGAGTGCAATGTGTGGTATTGGGTGGAACGTTGCGAAATGTGACTCAACAGAGAGTTCCTGGGTTTTTTGGAAACGAATGGTGCCTCCTTTGCCGGAAAGTAAGCCAATGAATGTACTGGATTATTGCAGAATTTAGTAAAATGTTGTGGAATGGAGTGGAATGGGATGTTATGTGATGCAATAGAGTGTTACAGATTTTCCTGGGAACGAATGGAGCCTTCTTTGACAGAATCGAACACTATAGCATGTTGTGGAATTTTGTGTAGTTAAGTTAAATTTTGTAGAATGGTGTAGAATCCGAGCAATGTGACACAATATAGAGTTGCTGAGTGGTCTAGAAGCAAATGTAGCTCACATTGATGCAATGGGATGCAACAGAACATGGAGATATGTTCAGGAATGGAGTGCAATCTTGTTAAATGGACTGGCATCTTGTGTATTGTGACGCAGTAGAGTGTTCCTGATTGTTTTGCACACGAATGGACCCTTATTTGACAGAATGGAATGCAATAGAACGTAGTGTATTATTGTGGAAAATATTAAAATCTTGTAGAATTGAGTGGAATGGCATTTGATTTGATGCAATAGACAGTACTTAATGGATTGGAAGTGATTCGAGCCTTTTTTGTAGGAATGAGATGCAAAAGAGCATAGTGGAGCGTAGTGAAATGAAGTGGAGAGCTGTGGAACGGGTTATATTGTGACGCCATAGACGGTTCCTGATTGTTTTGGAAAAGAGGGGAGCTTTCTTTTCCAGAATGGAGCGCGATAGAACACGGTGGAGTGTTGTGGAATGGAGTTAAATCGGTTGTAATGTGACGCAGTAAAGGGATCCGGAGAGATTTTTAATCAAAGGCAGCCTTGCTGGCTGGAATCAAACGTAATAGAACGTGGTGGAATGTTGTGAAATGGAGTGTAATGGGATATAATGTGATGCAGTAGAGGGTTCCTGTGAGATTTTGTAGAGAGTGGTGCCTTCTTTGTAACAGTGGAATGCCATAGAATCCAGTGGAATGTTGGGAATGGAGAAGAATCTTCTGGAATCGTGTGGAATGGCATCCGAAATGATGCAAAACACTGTTCCTGAATGGTTTGGTAGCTATGGGGCCTGCTGTTACATAATGGAATGTGGTGGAATGTTACACAATGGAGTGCAATGCTGTCGTATTGAGTGCAACGTTGTGTAATGGGACGCAACAGAGAGTTCCTGGGTTGTTTCGATAAGAAAGGTGACTACTTTGTCACAATGAAACTCCGTAGAACATGTTTGAATGTGGGTGAATGGAGTAGAATATTGTGGAATGCGGATTAATGGCTTGTGAAGTGACACAATAGGAAGTTCGAGAATTGTTTGGTAGGAAGTGGAGCATTTTTTTTTGAAGAATGAAATGCAATAGAACGTGGTGAAATGTGGAATGTAGGGCAATGTTGTGGAATGGAGAGGAATCGGCTGTCATGTGACATACTAAAGGTCTCCAGAGTGTTTTGGAAGCGAATGGTACCTCCTTTGCAAGAATGTTAAGCAAATAAATGTGCTGGAATATTGGGGAATGAAGTAAAAGGTTGTGTAATGAAGTGGAAAGGGGAGTAATGTTATGCAATAGAGTGTTACAGATCGTTATGGAAATGAACGGAGCATTCTTTGACAGATGGAACTCTATGGAAAGTGGTAGAATTTTGTGGCGTTCAATGCAATTTTGTCGATTCTTCTAGAATCGTGTGTAATGTGATACAATATAGAGTTCCTGAGTGGTCTGGAAGGAAATGGAGCTCTCATGGATGGAATGTGAGGCAAAAGAACATGGTGAGTTGCTCAGGAAAGGGGTGCAATGTTGTTAAAAAGCACGGGAATCGTGTCTAATGTGATGCAGTGAACTGTTCCTCATTGTTTTGGAAATGAATGGAGCCTTTTCTGACAGAATTTTGTGCAATAAACATGGTGCAATGTTCTGGAATGGGGTAGAATATTGGAGCATAGGATGGAATGGCATTTGATGTGATGAAATAGACAGTCCTTAATGGGTTGTATGTGACTCGAGCCTCCTCGTAGGAATGGAACGCAAAAGAACATAGTTGAATGTTGTGAAACGAAGTGGAGAGCTGTGGAATGGAGTGTCATGGGTGTATTGTGATGCTATACACCTTTCTTGATTATTTTGGGAAAGAGTGGAGCCTTCCTTTGCAGAATGGAACGCTATAGAACACGGTGGAGTGCTGTGGTATCTAGTGCAATGTTGTGAAATGGAGTTGAATCGCCTGTAATGTGACGCCATAAAGGGTTCCATAGCTATTGGAAAGCGAATGCTGACTTGCCTGACAGAATCAAACGTAGTACAATGTGGTGGATTGTTGCGGAATAGCGTGAAGTTGTGAAATAGAGTGTAATGCGTTGTAATGTGAAATAATAGAGGGTTCCTGAGCGTTTTTGTAGAGAATGGTGCCTTCTTTGTAACTATGGAATGCAATAAAAAGTAGTCGAATATTTGGAATGGAGTAGAATCTTATGCAATTCTGTGGAATGGCATGTGAATTGACACAATAGGCTGTTTCTGAATGATTTGAAAGCTACGGCGCCTTCTATCACAAAATGGAATGCAATGAATAGTGGTGGAATGTTGCACAATGGAGTGCAGTGCTGTGGCATTGAGTGGAACGTGGTGTAATGTGACGCAGAAGAGATTCCCTGGGTTGTTTCGATAAGAATGGTACCTACTTTGTCACAACAGAACTCAGTGGCACTTGTTGGAATGTTGGGGGAATGGAGTAGAATCTGTGGAATGTAGAGGAATGGCATGTGACGAGACATAATAGGAAGTTCGTGAATCTCTTGATAGGGAATGAAGCATTCTTTGGCAGAACGGAATGCAATAGAACACTGTGGAATGCAGTGGAATGGAGGGTAATTTTGTGCAATGGAGTGTAATCGTCTCAGATGTGACATAATAAAGGTCTCCAGAGTGGTTTGAAAGCGAATGTTGCCTACTTAGCCAGAATGTAAAGCAAATGAATATGGTGGAATATCAGGGAGTGGAGTAAAATGTGCAGTCTAGCGGCATGGGGTGTAATGTGATGCAATAGAGTGTTATATATTGTTTTGGAAACCAATGGAGACTTCTTTGACAGAATGGAACGCTATAGAAAGTGGTGGAATTTTGTGGAGTTAAATGCTATTTGGTAGATTGTTGTAGAATCACGTGTAATGTGACACAACGTAGAGTTCCTGAGTGGTCTCGAAGCAAATGGAGCTCTCTTTGATGCAATGGAACGCATCAGAACAAAGTGAGATGTTCCAAAATACAGTGCAATGTCGTTAAATGGACTGTAAATGTGGGTGATGTGACGCAGTAGAGTGTTCCTCGTTGTTTTGGAAAGGAATGGAGCCTTATTCGACAGAATGGAATGCAATAGAACGTGGTGGAATGTTGTGGAATGGAGTAGAATCTTGTACAGTGGAGTTGAATGGCATTAGATGTGATGCAATAGAAAGTCCTTAATGGGTTGGAAGTGAATCGAGCCTTCCTTGTAGAATGAGAACATAAAAGAATATGGTGGAATGTTGCCAAATGTAGTGCAGAGTTGTGGAATGGAGTGTAACGGGGTGTAGTGTAATGTAATAGATGGTTCCCGTATTTTTGGGAAAAGAGTGCAGCCTTATTTTGCAGAGAGGAGCACGATAGTTCACGGTGGAGTGCTGTGGAATGGAGTGAAATTTTGTGGAATGCTGTTGAATCTGTTTAAATGTGACGCAAAAAAGGGTTCTGGAGTGATTTAGAAGCGAATGCAGCCTTGCTGGATGGAGTCGAACACAATAGAACGCGGTGGAATGTTGCAGAATACAGTGAAATGTTGTGAAATGCATTGTAATGGGGTGTAATGTGATGCAATAGAGAGTTCCTGAGAGATTTTGTAGAGAATGGTGAATTCTTTGTAAAAATGGAATGCCATAGAATGCAGAGGAATGTTTGGAATGTAGAAGAATCTTGTGGAATCATGTGTAATGATATGTGAATTGACATAGTAGGCTGTTCCTGAATGGTTTGGAAGCCATGGAGTCTTCATTTACAGAATGGAATGCAATGGAATACGGTGGAATATAGCACAATGGAGTGGAAAGCTGTGCTATAGAGTGGAACATGGTGTAATGTGACGCAGCATAGAATTCCGGGTTGTTTGGTTAAGAATGTTGCCTACTTTGCACAGAGCAACTCAGTAGAACTTGCTGGAAAGTTGGGGATGTAGTAGAATCTTGTGGAATGGAGTGTAATGGCATGTGAAGTGACACGATAGGAAGTTCGTGAATTGTATGGAAGCAAATGAAGCATTAATGGCAGAATGGAACGCACTAGAGCGTGGTGGAATGCGGTGCTTTGGAGTGCAGTGTCGTGGAGTGGAGTGGAGTCGGCTGTAATGTGACATAGTACAGGGCTCCAGACTGGTTTGGAAGCGCATGGTGCCTCTTTTGCCGGAATGTAAAGCAAACGAATGTGCTGGAATACTGGGGAATTAAGTAAAATGTTGTGGAGTGGAGGGGAATGGGGTGTAATTTGATACAATAGAGTGTTACAGGTTGTTTTGGAAACGAATGGAGCCTTCATTTACAGAATGGAACGCTATAGAACATGGTGGAATTTTGGGGAGTTAAGTGCAATTTTGTAGATTGGTGTAGAATCGTGTGTAATGTGACCAAATATAGAATTCCTGAGTGTTCTCGAAGCATATGGAGATCTCTTTGATAGAATGAAACGCCAGAGATCATGTTGAGATGTTCAGGAATGGAGTGCAATATTCTTAAATGGACTGGAATCGTGTGTAATGTGACGCAGTAGAGTGTTCCTCATTGTTTTCGAAAGGAATGGAGTCTTATTTGACAGAACGGAATGCCACAGAACGTGGTGGAATGCTGCGGAATGGAGTAGAATCTTGTAGAATAGAGGGGAATGGCACTTGATGTGATGCAATAGACCGTCCTTAATGGGTTGGACGTAAATCGTGCCTTCACTGCCAGAAAGGAACAAAACAGAACACAGTAGAATTTTGTGAAATGAAGTGGATAGCTCTGGAATGGAGTGAAATGGGGTGTAATGTGACGCTATAGACAGTTCCTGATTGGGAAAAGAGTGGAGCCTTCTTTTGTAGAATATAACACGATAGAACACTGTGGAGTGCTGTGACATGGAGCGCGATGTTGTGGAATGGTGTTGAATCGGTTGTAATGTGATGCAATAAAGGTTTCTGGAGTGATTTGGAAGCGAATGCAGCCTTGCCGGATGGTATCGAACATAATAGAACGTGGTGGAATGTTTCGGAATAGAGAGGAAGGTTATGAAATGTAGTGTAAAGGGTGTAATGTGATGCCATAGGGGATTCCTGAGAGATTTTGTAGAGAACGGCGAATTCTTTGTAAGAATGGAATGCCATAGAAGGCAATGGAATGTTTGGATAGGTAGAATCTTGTGGAATCATGTGCAATGGCATGTGAATTGAAGCCATAGGCTGTTCCTGAACAGACTGGAAGCTATGGGGCATTCATTTACAGAATGGAATGCAATGGAATGTTTTGGAATGTGGCACAGTGGAGTGCAATGTGTGGAATTGGGTGGAACGTTGCGAAATGTGACTCAACAGAGAGTTCCTGGGTTTTTTGGAAACGAATGGTGCCTCCTTTGCCGGAATGTAAGCCAATGAATGTACTGGATTATTGCAGAATGGAGTAAAATGTTGTGGAATGGAGTGGAATGGGATGTAATGTGATGCAATAGAGTGTTACAGATTTTCCTGGGAACGAATGGAGCCTTCTTTCACCGAATCGAACACTATAGCATGTCGTGGAATTTTGTGTAGTTAAGTTAAATTTTGTAGAATGGTGTAGAATCCGAGCAATGTGACACAATATAGAGTTGCTGAGTGGTCTAGAAGCAAATGTAGCTCACATTGATGCAATGGGATGCAACAGAACATGGAGATATGTTCAGGAATGGAGTGCAATCTTGTTAAATGGACTGGCATCTTGCGTATTGTGACGCAGTAGAGTGTTCCTGATTGTTTTGCACACGAATGGACCCTTATTTGACAGAATGGAATGCAATAGAACGTAGTGGATTATTGTGGAAAATATTAAAATCTTGTAGAATTGAGTGGAATGGCATTTGATTTGATGCAATAGACAGTCCTTAATGGCTTGGAAGGGATTCGAGCCTTTTTTGTAGGAATGAGATGCAAAAGAACATAGTGGAACGTAGTGAAATGAAGTGGAGAGCTGTGGAACGAGTTATATTGTGGAGCCATAGACGGTTCCTGATTGTTTTGGAGAAGAGGGGAGCTTTCTTTTCCAGAATGGAGCGCGATAGAACACGGTGGAGTGTTGTGGAATGGAGTTAAATCGGTTGTAATGTGACGCAGTAAAGGGATCGGAGAGATTTTTACTCAAAGGCAGCCTTGCTGGATGGAATCAAACGTAATAGAACGTGGTGGAATGTTGTGAAATGGAGTGTAATGGGATAAAATGTGATGCAGTAGAGGGTTCCTGTGAGATTTTGTAGAGAGTGGTGCCTTCTTTGTAACAGTGGAATGCCATTGAATCCAGTGGAATGTTGGGAATGGAGAAGAATCTTCTGGAATCGTGTGGAATGGCATCCGAAATGATGCAAAACACTGTTCCTGAATGGTTTGGTAGCTATGGGGCCTGCTTTTACATAATGGAATGTGGGGGAATGTTGCACAATGGAGTGCAATGCTGTCGTATTGAGTGCAACCTTGTGTAATGGGACGCAACAGAGAGTTCCTGGGTTGTTTCGATAAGAAAGGTGACTACTTTGTCACAATGAATCTCCGTAGAACATGTTTGAATGTGGCTGAATGGAGTAGAATATTGTGGAATGCGGATTAATGGCTTGTGAAGTGACACAATAGGAAGTTCGTGAATTGTTTGGTAGGAAGTGGAGCATTTTTTTTTTTGAAGAATGAAATGCAATAGAACGTGGTGAATTGTGGAATGTAGGGCAATGTTGTGGAATGGAGAGGAATCGGCTGTAATGTGACATACTAAAGGTCTCCAGAGTGTTTTGGAAGCGAAAGGTACCTCCTTTGCAAGAATGTTAAGCAAATAAATGTGCTGGAATATTGGGGAATGAAGTAAAATGTTGTGTAATGAAGTGGAAAGGGGAGTAATGTTATGCAATAGAGTGTTACAGATCGTTATGGAAATGAACGGAGCATTCTTTGACAGATGGAACTCTATGGAAAGTGGTATAATTTTGTGGCGTTCAATGCAATTTTGTCGATTCTTCTAGAATCGTGTGTAATGTGATACAATATAGAGTTCCTGAGTGGTCTGGAAGGAAATTTAGCTCTCATGGATGGAATGTGAGACAAAAGAACATGGTGAGTTGCTCAGGAAAGGGGTGCAATGTTGTTAAAAAGCACGGGAATCGTGTCTAATGTGATGCAGTGAACTGTTCCTCATTGTTCTGGAAATGAATGGAGCCTTTTCTGACAGAATGGTGTGCAATAAACATGGTGCAATGTTCTGGAATGGGTTAGAATCTTGGAGCATAGGATGGAATGGCATTTGATGTGATGAAATAGACAGTCCTTAATGGGTTGTATGTGAATCGAGCCTCCTTGTAGGAATGGAACGCAAAAGAACATAGTTGAATGTTGTGAAACGAAGTGGAGAGCTGTGGAATGGAGTGTCATGGGTGTAATGTGATGCTATACACCTTTCTTGATTATTTTGGGAAAGAGTGGAGCCTTCCTTTGCAGAATGGAACGCTATAGAACACGGTGGAGTGCTGTGGTATGGAGTGCAATGTTGTGAAATGGAGTTGAATCGCTTGTAATGTGACGCCATAAAGGGTCCCATAGCGATTGGAAAGCGAATGCTGACTTGCCTGACAGAATCAAACGTAGTACAATGTAGTGGATTGTTGCGGAATAGCGTGAAGTTGTGAAATAGAGTGTAATGCGGTGTAATGTGAAATAATAGAGGGTTCCTGAGCGTTTTTGTAGAGAATGGTGCCTTCTTTGTAACTATGGAAGGCAATAAAAAGTAGTCGAATATTTGGAATGGAGTAGAATCTTATGCAATTCTGTGGAATGGCATGTGAATTGACACAATAGGCTGTTTCTGAATGATTTGAAAGCTACGGCGCCTTCTACCACAAAATGGAATGCAATGAATTGTGGTGGAATGTTGCACAATGGAGTGCAGTGCTGTGGCATTGAGTGGAACGTGGTGTAATGTGACGCAGAAGAGATTCCCTGGGTTGTTTCGATAAGAATGGTACCTACTTTGTCACAACAGAACTCAGTGGCACTTGTTGGAATGTTGGGGGAATGGAGTAGAATCTGTGGAATGTAGAGGAATGGCATGTGACGAGACAAAATAGGAAGTTCGTGAATCTTTTGATAGCGAATGAAGCATTCTTTGGCAGAATGGAATGCAATAGAACACTGTGGAATGTTGTGGAATGGAGGGTAATTTTGTGCAATGGAGTGTAATCGTCTCAAATGTGACATAATAAAGGTCTCCAGAGTGGTTTGGAAGCGAATGGTGCCTACTTAGCCAGAATGTAAAGCAAATGAATATGGTGGAATATCAGGGAGTGGAGTAAAATGTGCAGTCTAGCGGAATGGGGTGTAATGTGATGCAATAGAGTGTTACATATTGTTTTGGAAACCAATGGAGACTACTCTGACAGAATGGAACGCTATAGAAAGTGGTGGAATTTTGTGGAGTTAAATGCTATTTGGTAGATTGTTGTAGAATCACGTGTAATGTGACACAACGTAGAGTTCCTGAGTGGTCTCGAAGCAAATGGAGCTCTCTTTGATGCAATGGAACGCCTCAGAACAAAGTGAGATGTTCCAAAATACAGTGCAATGTTGTTAAATGGACTGTAAATGTGTGTGATGTGACGCAGTAGAGTGTTCCTCGTTGTTTTGGAAAGGAATGGAGCCTTATTCGACAGAATGGAATGCAATAGAACGTGGTGGAATGTTGTGGAATGGAGTAGAATCTTGTACAGTGGAGTTGAATGGCATTAGATGTGATGCAATAGAAAGTCCTTAATGGGTTGGAAGTGAATCGAGCCTTCCTTGTAGGAAGAGAACACAAAAGAATATGGTGGAATGTTGCCAAATGTAGTGCAGAGTTGTGGAATGGAGTGTAACGGGGTGTAGTGTAATGTAATAGATTGTTCCTGTATTTTTGGGAAAAGAGTGCAGCCTTATTTTGCAGAGAGGAGCACGATAGTTCACGGTGGAGTGCTGTGGAATGGAGTGAAATTTTGTGGAATGCTGTTGAATCTGTTTAAATGTGACGCAAAAAAGGGTTCTGGAGTGATTTAGAAGCGAATGCAGCCTTGCTGGATGGAGTCGAACACAATAGAACGCGGTGGAATGTTGCAGAATACAGTGAAATGTTGTGAAATGCATTGTAATGGGGTGTAGTGTGATGCAATAGAGGGTTCCTGAGAGATTTTGTAGAGAATGGTGAATTCTTTGTAAAAATGGAATGCCATAGAATGCAGAGGAATGTTTGGAATGTAGAAGAATCTTGTGGAATCATGTGTAATGACATGTGAATTGACATAGTAGGCTGTTCCTGAATGGTTTGGAAGCCATGGAGTCTTCATTTACAGAATGGAATGCAATGGAATACGGTGGAATACAGCACAATGGAGTGGAAAGCTGTGCTATAGAGTGGAACATGGTGTAATGTGACGCAGCATAGAATTCCGGGTTGTTTGGTTAAGAATGTTGCCTACTTTGCCACAGAGGAACTCAGTAGAACTTGCTGGAATGTTGGGGATGTAGTAGAATCTTGTGAAATGGAGTGTAATGGCATGTGAAGTGACACGATAGGAAGTTCGTGAATTGTATGGAAGCAAATGAAGCATTAATGGCAGAATGGAACACAGTAGAGCGTGGTGGAATGCGGTGCTTTGGAGTGCAGTGTCGTGGAGTGGAGTGGAGTCGGCTGTAATGTGACATAGTACAGGGCTCCAGACTGGTTTGGAAGCGCATGGTGCCTCTTTTGCCGGAATGTAAAGCAAACGAATGTGCTGGAATACTGGGGAATTAAGTAAAATGTTGTGGAGTGGAGGGGAATGGGGTGTAATTTGATACAATAGAGTGTTACAGGTTGTTTTGGAAACGAATGGAGCCTTCATTTACAGAATGGAACGCTATAGAACATGGTGGAATTTTGGGGAGTTAAGTGCAATTTTGTAGATTGGTGTAGAATCGTGTGTAATGTGACCAAATATAGAATTCCTGAGTGTTCTCGAAGCATATGGAGATCTCTTTGATAGAATGAAACGCCAGAGATCATGTTGAGATGCTCAGGAATGGAGTGCAATATTCTTAAATGGACTGGAATCGTGTGTAATGTGACGCAGTAGAGTGTTCCTCATTGTTTTCGAAAGGAATGGAGTCTTATTTGACAGAACGGAATGCCACAGAACGTGGTGGAATGCTGCGGAATGGAGTAGAATCTTGTAGAATAGAGGGGAATGGCACTTGATGTGATGCAATAGACCGTCCTTAATGGGTTGGACGTAAATCGTGCCTTCACTGCCAGAAAGGAACAAAACAGAACACAGTAGAATTTTGTGAAATGAAGTGGATAGCTCTGGAATGGAGTGAAATGGGGTGTAATGTGACGCTATAGACAGTTCCTGATTGGGAAAAGAGTGGAGCCTTCTTTTGTAGAATATAACACGATAGAACACTGTGGAGTGCTGTGACATGGAGCGCGATGTTGTGGAATGGTGTTGAATCGGTTGTAATGTGATGCAATAAAGGTTTCTGGAGTGATTTGGAAGCGAATGCAGCCTTGCCGGATGGTATCGAACATAATAGAACGTGGTGGAATGTTTCGGAATAGAGAGGAAGGTTATGAAATGTAGTGTAAAGGGTGTAATGTGATGCCATAGGGGATTCCTGAGAGATTTTGTAGAGAACGGCGAATTCTTTGTAAGAATGGAATGCCATAGAAGGCAATGGAATGTTTGGATAGGTAGAATCTTGTGGAATCATGTGCAATGGCATGTGAATTGAAGCCATAGGCTGTTCCTGAACAGACTGGAAGCTATGGGGCATTCATTTACAGAATGGAATGCAATGGAATGTTTTGGAATGTGGCACAGTGGAGTGCAATGTGTGGAATTGGGTGGAACGTTGCGAAATGTGACTCAACAGAGAGTTCCTGGGTTTTTTGGAAACGAATGGTGCCTCCTTTGCCGGAATGTAAGCCAATGAATGTACTGGATTATTGCAGAATGGAGTAAAATGTTGTGGAATGGAGTGGAATGGGATGTAATGTGATGCAATAGAGTGTTACAGATTTTCCTGGGAACGAATGGAGCCTTCTTTGACAGAATCGAACACTATAGCATGTTGTGGAATTTTGTGTAGTTAAGTTAAATTTTGTAGAATGGTGTAGAATCCGAGCAATGTGACACAATATAGAGTTGCTGAGTGGTCTAGAAGCAAATGTAGCTCACATTGATGCAATGGGATGCAACAGAACATGGAGATATGTTCAGGAATGGAGTGCAATCTTGTTAAATGGACTGGCATCTTGCGTATTGTGACGCAGTAGAGTGTTCCTGATTGTTTTGCACACGAATGGACCCTTATTTGACAGAATGGAATGCAATAGAACGTAGTGGATTATTGTGGAAAATATTAAAATCTTGTAGAATTGAGTGGAATGGCATTTGATTTGATGCAATAGACAGTCCTTAATGGCTTGGAAGGGATTCGAGCCTTTTTTGTAGGAATGAGATGCAAAAGAACATAGTGGAACGTAGTGAAATGAAGTGGAGAGCTGTGGAACGAGTTATATTGTGAAGCCATAGACGGTTCCTGATTGTTTTGGAGAAGAGGGGAGCTTTCTTTTCCAGAATGGAGCGCGATAGAACACGGTGGAGTGTTGTGGAATGGAGTTAAATCGGTTGTAATGTGACGCAGTAAAGGGATCGGAGAGATTTTTACTCAAAGGCAGCCTTGCTGGATGGAATCAAACGTAATAGAACGTGGTGGAATGTTGTGAAATGGAGTGTAATGGGATAAAATGTGATGCAGTAGAGGGTTCCTGTGAGATTTTGTAGAGAGTGGTGCCTTCTTTGTAACAGTGGAATGCCATTGAATCCAGTGGAATGTTGGGAATGGAGAAGAATCTTCTGGAATCGTGTGGAATGGCATCCGAAATGATGCAAAACACTGTTCCTGAATGGTTTGGTAGCTATGGGGCCTGCTTTTACATAATGGAATGTGGGGGAATGTTGCACAATGGAGTGCAATGCTGTCGTATTGAGTGCAACCTTGTGTAATGGGACGCAACAGAGAGTTCCTGGGTTGTTTCGATAAGAAAGGTGACTACTTTGTCACAATGAATCTCCGTAGAACATGTTTGAATGTGGCTGAATGGAGTAGAATATTGTGGAATGCGGATTAATGGCTTGTGAAGTGACACAATAGGAAGTTCGTGAATTGTTTGGTAGGAAGTGGAGCATTTTTTTTTTTGAAGAATGAAATGCAATAGAACGTGGTGAATTGTGGAATGTAGGGCAATGTTGTGGAATGGAGAGGAATCGGCTGTAATGTGACATACTAAAGGTCTCCAGAGTGTTTTGGAAGCGAAAGGTACCTCCTTTGCAAGAATGTTAAGCAAATAAATGTGCTGGAATATTGGGGAATGAAGTAAAATGTTGTGTAATGAAGTGGAAAGGGGAGTAATGTTATGCAATAGAGTGTTACAGATCGTTATGGAAATGAACGGAGCATTCTTTGACAGATGGAACTCTATGGAAAGTGGTATAATTTTGTGGCGTTCAATGCAATTTTGTCGATTCTTCTAGAATCGTGTGTAATGTGATACAATATAGAGTTCCTGAGTGGTCTGGAAGGAAATTTAGCTCTCATGGATGGAATGTGAGACAAAAGAACATGGTGAGTTGCTCAGGAAAGGGGTGCAATGTTGTTAAAAAGCACGGGAATCGTGTCTAATGTGATGCAGTGAACTGTTCCTCATTGTTCTGGAAATGAATGGAGCCTTTTCTGACAGAATGGTGTGCAATAAACATGGTGCAATGTTCTGGAATGGGGTAGAATCTTGGAGCATAGGATGGAATGGCATTTGATGTGATGAAATAGACAGTCCTTAATGGGTTGTATGTGAATCGAGCCTCCTTGTAGGAATGGAACGCAAAAGAACATAGTTGAATGTTGTGAAACGAAGTGGAGAGCTGTGGAATGGAGTGTCATGGGTGTAATGTGATGCTATACACCTTTCTTGATTATTTTGGGAAAGAGTGGAGCCTTCCTTTGCAGAATGGAACGCTATAGAACACGGTGGAGTGCTGTGGTATGGAGTGCAATGTTGTGAAATGGAGTTGAATCGCTTGTAATGTGACGCCATAAAGGGTCCCATAGCGATTGGAAAGCGAATGCTGACTTGCCTGACAGAATCAAACGTAGTACAATGTAGTGGATTGTTGCGGAATAGCGTGAAGTTGTGAAATAGAGTGTAATGCGGTGTAATGTGAAATAATAGAGGGTTCCTGAGCGTTTTTGTAGAGAATGGTGCCTTCTTTGTAACTATGGAAGGCAATAAAAAGTAGTCGAATATTTGGAATGGAGTAGAATCTTATGCAATTCTGTGGAATGGCATGTGAATTGACACAATAGGCTGTTTCTGAATGATTTGAAAGCTACGGCGCCTTCTACCACAAAATGGAATGCAATGAATTGTGGTGGAATGTTGCACAATGGAGTGCAGTGCTGTGGCATTGAGTGGAACGTGGTGTAATGTGACGCAGAAGAGATTCCCTGGGTTGTTTCGATAAGAATGGTACCTACTTTGTCACAACAGAACTCAGTGGCACTTGTTGGAATGTTGGGGGAATGGAGTAGAATCTGTGGAATGTAGAGGAATGGCATGTGACGAGACAAAATAGGAAGTTCGTGAATCTTTTGATAGCGAATGAAGCATTCTTTGGCAGAATGGAATGCAATAGAACACTGTGGAATGTTGTGGAATGGAGGGTAATTTTGTGCAATGGAGTGTAATCGTCTCAAATGTGACATAATAAAGGTCTCCAGAGTGGTTTGGAAGCGAATGGTGCCTACTTAGCCAGAATGTAAAGCAAATGAATATGGTGGAATATCAGGGAGTGGAGTAAAATGTGCAGTCTAGCGGAATGGGGTGTAATGTGATGCAATAGAGTGTTACATATTGTTTTGGAAACCAATGGAGACTACTCTGACAGAATGGAACGCTATAGAAAGTGGTGGAATTTTGTGGAGTTAAATGCTATTTGGTAGATTGTTGTAGAATCACGTGTAATGTGACACAACGTAGAGTTCCTGAGTGGTCTCGAAGCAAATGGAGCTCTCTTTGATGCAATGGAACGCCTCAGAACAAAGTGAGATGTTCCAAAATACAGTGCAATGTTGTTAAATGGACTGTAAATGTGTGCGATGTGACGCAGTAGAGTGTTCCTCGTTGTTTTGGAAAGGAATGGAGCCTTATTCGACAGAATGGAATGCAATAGAACGTGGTAGAATGTTGTGGAATGGAGTAGAATCTTGTACAGTGGAGTTGAATGGCATTAGATGTGATGCAATAGAAAGTCCTTAATGGGTTGGAAGTGAATCGAGCCTTCCTTGTAGGAAGAGAACACAAAAGAATATGGTGGAATGTTGCCAAATGTAGTGCAGAGTTGTGGAATGGAGTGTAACGGGGTGTAGTGTAATGTAATAGATGGTTCCTGTATTTTTGGGAAAAGAGTGCAGCCTTATTTTGCAGAGAGGAGCACGATAGTTCACGGTGGAGTGCTGTGGAATGGAGTGAAATTTTGTGGAATGCTGTTGAATCTGTTTAAATGTGACGCAAAAAAGGGTTCTGGAGTGATTTAGAAGCGAATGCAGCCTTGCTGGATGGAGCCGAACACAATAGAACGCGGTGGAATGTTGCAGAATACAGTGAAATGTTGTGAAATGCATTGTATTGGGGTGTAGTGTGATGCAATAGAGGGTTCCTGAGAGATTTTGTAGAGAATGGTGAATTCTTTGTAAAAATGGAATGCCATAGAATGCAGAGGAATGTTTGGAATGTAGAAGAATCTTGTGGAATCATGTGTAATGACAAGTGAATTGACATAGTAGGCTGTTCCTGAATGGTTTGGAAGCCATGGAGTCTTCATTTACAGAATGGAATGCAATGGAATACGGTGGAATACAGCACAATGGAGCGGAAAGCTGTGCTATAGAGTGGAACATGGTGTAATGTGACGCAGCATAGAATTCCGGGTTGTTTGGTTACGAATGTTGCCTACTTTGCCACAGAGGAACTCAGTAGAACTGGCTGGAATGTTGGGGATGTAGTAGAATCTTGTGAAATGGAGTGTAATGGCATGTGAAGTGACACGATAGGAAGTTCGTGAATTGTATGGAAGCAAATGAAGCATTAAAGGCAGAATGGAACGCACTAGAGCGTGGTGGAATGCGGTGCTTTGGAGTGCAGTGTCGTGGAGTGGAGTGGAGTCGGCTGTAATGTGACATAGTACAGGGCTCCAGACTGGTTTGGAAGCGCATGGTGCCTCTTTTGCCGGAATGTAAAGCAAACGAATGTGCTGGAATACTGGGGAATTAAGTAAAATGTTGTGGAGTGGAGGGGAATGGGGTGTAATTTGATACAATAGAGTGTTACAGGTTGTTTTGGAAACGAATGGAGCCTTCATTTACAGAATGGAACGCTATAGAACATGGTGGAATTTTGGGGAGTTAAGTGCAATTTTGTAGATTGGTGTAGAATCGTGTGTAATGTGACCAAATATAGAATTCCTGAGTGTTCTCGAAGCATATGGAGATCTCTTTGATAGAATGAAACGCCAGAGATCATGTTGAGATGTTCAGGAATGGAGTGCAATATTCTTAAATGGACTGGAATCGTGTGTAATGTGACGCAGTAGAGTGTTCCTCATTGTTTTCGAAAGGAATGGAGTCTTATTTGACAGAACGGAATGCCACAGAACGTGGTGGAATGCTGCGGAATGGAGTAGAATCTTGTAGAATAGAGGGGAATGGCACTTGATGTGATGCAATAGACCGTCCTTAATGGGTTGGACGTAAATCGTGCCTTCACTGCCAGAAAGGAACAAAACAGAACACAGTAGAATTTTGTGAAATGAAGTGGATAGCTCTGGAATGGAGTGAAATGGGGTGTAATGTGACGCTATAGACAGTTCCTGATTGGGAAAAGAGTGGAGCCTTCTTTTGTAGAATATAACACGATAGAACACTGTGGAGTGCTGTGACATGGAGCGCGATGTTGTGGAATGGTGTTGAATCGGTTGTAATGTGATGCAATAAAGGTTTCTGGAGTGATTTGGAAGCGAATGCAGCCTTGCCGGATGGTATCGAACATAATAGAACGTGGTGGAATGTTTCGGAATAGAGAGGAAGGTTATGAAATGTAGTGTAAAGGGTGTAATGTGATGCCATAGGGGATTCCTGAGAGATTTTGTAGAGAACGGCGAATTCTTTGTAAGAATGGAATGCCATAGAAGGCAATGGAATGTTTGGATAGGTAGAATCTTGTGGAATCATGTGCAATGGCATGTGAATTGAAGCCATAGGCTGTTCCTGAACAGACTGGAAGCTATGGGGCATTCATTTACAGAATGGAATGCAATGGAATGTTTTGGAATGTGGCACAGTGGAGTGCAATGTGTGGAATTGGGTGGAACGTTGCGAAATGTGACTCAACAGAGAGTTCCTGGGTTTTTTGGAAACGAATGGTGCCTCCTTTGCCGGAATGTAAGCCAATGAATGTACTGGATTATTGCAGAGTGGAGTAAAATGTTGTGGAATGGAGTGGAATGGGATGTAATGTGATGCAATAGAGTGTTACAGATTTTCCTGGGAACGAATGGAGCCTTCTTTGACAGAATCGAACACTATAGCATGTTGTGGAATTTTGTGTAGTTAAGTTAAATTTTGTAGAATGGTGTAGAATCCGAGCAATGTGACACAATATAGAGTTGCTGAGTGGTCTAGAAGCAAATGTAGCTCACATTGATGCAATGGGATGCAACAGAACATGGAGATATGTTCATGAATGGAGTGCAATCTTGTTAAATGGACTGGCATCTTGTGTATTGTGACGCAGTAGAGTGTTCCTGATTGTTTTGCACACGAATGGACCCTTATTTGACAGAATGGAATGCAATAGAACGTAGTGGATTATTGTGGAAAATATTAAAATCTTGTAGAATTGAGTGGAATGGCATTTGATTTGATGCAATAGACAGTCCTTAATGGATTGGAAGTGATTCGAGCCTTTTTTGTAGGAATGAGATGCAAAAGAACATAGTGGAACGTAGTGAAATGAAGTGGAGAGCTGTGGAACGAGTTATATTGTGAAGCCATAGACGGTTCCTGATTGTTTTGGAGAAGAGGGGAGCTTTCTTTTCCAGAATGGAGCGCGATAGAACACGGTGGAGTGTTGTGGAATGGAGTTAAATCGGTTGTAATGTGACGCAGTAAAGGGATCGGAGAGATTTTTACTCAAAGGCAGCCTTGCTGGATGGAATCAAACGTAATAGAACGTGGTGGAATGTTGTGAAATGGAGTGTAATGGGATAAAATGTGATGCAGTAGAGGGTTCCTGTGAGATTTTGTAGAGAGTGGTGCCTTCTTTGTAACAGTGGAATGCCATTGAATCCAGTGGAATGTTGGGAATGGAGAAGAATCTTCTGGAATCGTGTGGAATGGCATCCGAAATGATGCAAAACACTGTTCCTGAATGGTTTGGTAGCTATGGGGCCTGCTTTTACATAATGGAATGTGGGGGAATGTTGCACAATGGAGTGCAATGCTGTCGTATTGAGTGCAACGTTGTGTAATGGGACGCAACAGAGAGTTCCTGGGTTGTTTCGATAAGAAAGGTGACTACTTTGTCACAATGAATCTCCGTAGAACATGTTTGAATGTGGCTGAATGGAGTAGAATATTGTGGAATGCGGATTAATGGCTTGTGAAGTGACACAATAGGAAGTTCGAGAATTGTTTGGTAGGAAGTGGAGCATTTTTTTTTTTGAAGAATGAAATGCAATAGAACGTGGTGAATTGTGGAATGTAGGGCAATGTTGTGGAATGGAGAGGAATCGGCTGTAATGTGACATACTAAAGGTCTCCAGAGTGTTTTGGAAGCGAAAGGTACCTCCTTTGCAAGAATGTTAAGCAAATAAATGTGCTGGAATATTGGGGAATGAAGTAAAATGTTGTGTAATGAAGTGGAAAGGGGAGTAATGTTATGCAATAGAGTGTTACAGATCGTTATGGAAATGAACGGAGCATTCTTTGACAGATGGAACTCTATGGAAAGTGGTATAATTTTGTGGCGTTCAATGCAATTTTGTCGATTCTTCTAGAATCGTGTGTAATGTGATACAATATAGAGTTCCTGAGTGGTCTGGAAGGAAATTTAGCTCTCATGGATGGAATGTGAGACAAAAGAACATGGTGAGTTGCTCAGGAAAGGGGTGCAATGTTGTTAAAAAGCACGGGAATCGTGTCTAATGTGATGCAGTGAACTGTTCCTCATTGTTCTGGAAATGAATGGAGCCTTTTCTGACAGAATGGTGTGCAATAAACATGGTGCAATGTTCTGGAATGGGTTAGAATCTTGGAGCATAGGATGGAATGGCATTTGATGTGATGAAATAGACAGTCCTTAATGGGTTGTATGTGAATCGAGCCTCCTTGTAGGAATGGAACGCAAAAGAACATAGTTGAATGTTGTGAAACGAAGTGGAGAGCTGTGGAATGGAGTGTCATGGGTGTAATGTGATGCTATACACCTTTCTTGATTATTTTGGGAAAGAGTGGAGCCTTCCTTTGCAGAATGGAACGCTATAGAACACGGTGGAGTGCTGTGGTATGGAGTGCAATGTTGTGAAATGGAGTTGAATCGCTTGTAATGTGACGCCATAAAGGGTCCCATAGCGATTGGAAAGCGAATGCTGACTTGCCTGACAGAATCAAACGTAGTACAATGTAGTGGATTGTTGCGGAATAGCGTGAAGTTGTGAAATAGAGTGTAATGCGGTGTAATGTGAAATAATAGAGGGTTCCTGAGCGTTTTTGTAGAGAATGGTGCCTTCTTTGTAACTATGGAAGGCAATAAAAAGTAGTCGAATATTTGGAATGGAGTAGAATCTTATGCAATTCTGTGGAATGGCATGTGAATTGACACAATAGGCTGTTTCTGAATGATTTGAAAGCTACGGCGCCTTCTACCACAAAATGGAATGCAATGAATTGTGGTGGAATGTTGCACAATGGAGTGCAGTGCTGTGGCATTGAGTGGAACGTGGTGTAATGTGACGCAGAAGAGATTCCCTGGGTTGTTTCGATAAGAATGGTAGCTACTTTGTCACAACAGAACTCAGTGGCACTTGTTGGAATGTTGGGGGAATGGAGTAGAATCTGTGGAATGTAGAGGAATGGCATGTGACGAGACAAAATAGGAAGTTCGTGAATCTTTTGATAGCGAATGAAGCATTCTTTGGCAGAATGGAATGCAATAGAACACTGTGGAATGTTGTGGAATGGAGGGTAATTTTGTGCAATGGAGTGTAATCGTCTCAAATGTGACATAATAAAGGTCTCCAGAGTGGTTTGGAAGCGAATGGTGCCTACTTAGCCAGAATGTAAAGCAAATGAATATGGTGGAATATCAGGGAGTGGAGTAAAATGTGCAGTCTAGCGGAATGGGGTGTAATGTGATGCAATAGAGTGTTACATATTGTTTTGGAAACCAATGGAGACTACTCTGACAGAATGGAACGCTATAGAAAGTGGTGGAATTTTGTGGAGTTAAATGCTATTTGGTAGATTGTTGTAGAATCACGTGTAATGTGACACAACGTAGAGTTCCTGAGTGGTCTCGAAGCAAATGGAGCTCTCTTTGATGCAATGGAACGCCTCAGAACAAAGTGAGATGTTCCAAAATACAGTGCAATGTTGTTAAATGGACTGTAAATGTGTGCGATGTGACGCAGTAGAGTGTTCCTCGTTGTTTTGGAAAGGAATGGAGCCTTATTCGACAGAATGGAATGCAATAGAACGTGGTGGAATGTTGTGGAATGGAGTAGAATCTTGTACAGTGGAGTTGAATGGCATTAGATGTGATGCAATAGAAAGTCCTTAATGGGTTGGAAGTGAATCGAGCCTTCCTTGTAGGAAGAGAACACAAAAGAATATGGTGGAATGTTGCCAAATGTAGTGCAGAGTTGTGGAATGGAGTGTAACGGGGTGTAGTGTAATGTAATAGATGGTTCCTGTATTTTTGGGAAAAGAGTGCAGCCTTATTTTGCAGAGAGGAGCACGATAGTTCACGGTGGAGTGCTGTGGAATGGAGTGAAATTTTGTGGAATGCTGTTGAATCTGTTTAAATGTGACGCAAAAAAGGGTTCTGGAGTGATTTAGAAGCGAATGCAGCCTTGCTGGATGGAGCCGAACACAATAGAACGCGGTGGAATGTTGCAGAATACAGTGAAATGTTGTGAAATGCATTGTATTGGGGTGTAGTGTGATGCAATAGAGGGTTCCTGAGAGATTTTGTAGAGAATGGTGAATTCTTTGTAAAAATGGAATGCCATAGAATGCAGAGGAATGTTTGGAATGTAGAAGAATCTTGTGGAATCATGTGTAATGACAAGTGAATTGACATAGTAGGCTGTTCCTGAATGGTTTGGAAGCCATGGAGTCTTCATTTACAGAATGGAATGCAATGGAATACGGTGGAATACAGCACAATGGAGCGGAAAGCTGTGCTATAGAGTGGAACATGGTGTAATGTGACGCAGCATAGAATTCCGGGTTGTTTGGTTACGAATGTTGCCTACTTTGCCACAGAGGAACTCAGTAGAACTGGCTGGAATGTTGGGGATGTAGTAGAATCTTGTGAAATGGAGTGTAATGGCATGTGAAGTGACACGATAGGAAGTTCGTGAATTGTATGGAAGCAAATGAAGCATTAAAGGCAGAATGGAACGCACTAGAGCGTGGTGGAATGCGGTGCTTTGGAGTGCAGTGTCGTGGAGTGGAGTGGAGTCGGCTGTAATGTGACATAGTACAGGGCTCCAGACTGGTTTGGAAGCGCATGGTGCCTCTTTTGCCGGAATGTAAAGCAAACGAATGTGCTGGAATACTGGGGAATTAAGTAAAATGTTGTGGAGTGGAGGGGAATGGGGTGTAATTTGATACAATAGAGTGTTACAGGTTGTTTTGGAAACGAATGGAGCCTTCATTTACAGAATGGAACGCTATAGAACATGGTGGAATTTTGGGGAGTTAAGTGCAATTTTGTAGATTGGTGTAGAATCGTGTGTAATGTGACCACATATAGAATTCCTGAGTGTTCTCGAAGCATATGGAGATCTCTTTGATAGAATGAAACGCCAGAGATCATGTTGAGATGTTCAGGAATGGAGTGCAATATTCTTAAATGGACTGGAATCGTGTGTAATGTGACGCAGTAGAGTGTTCCTCATTGTTTTGGAAAGGAATGGAGTCTTATTTGACAGAACGGAATGCCACAGAACGTGGTGGAATGCTGCGGAATGGAGTAGAATCTTGTAGAATAGAGGTGAATGGCACTTGATGTGATGCAATAGACCGTCCTTAATGGGTTGGACGTAAATCGTGCCTTCACTGCCAGAAAGGAACAAAACAGAACACAGTAGAATTTTGTGAAATGAAGTGGATAGCTCTGGAATGGAGTGAAATGGGGTGTAATGTGACGCTATAGACAGTTCCTGATTGGGAAAAGAGTGGAGCCTTCTTTTGTAGAATATAACACGATAGAACACTGTGGAGTGCTGTGACATGGAGCGCGATGTTGTGGAATGGTGTTGAATCGGTTGTAATGTGATGCAATAAAGGTTTCTGGAGTGATTTGGAAGCGAATGCAGCCTTGCCGGATGGTATCGAACATAATAGAACGTGGTGGAATGTTTCGGAATAGAGAGGAAGGTTATGAAATGTAGTGTAAAGGGTGTAATGTGATGCCATAGGGGATTCCTGAGAGATTTTGTAGAGAACGGCGAATTCTTTGTAAGAATGGAATGCCATAGAAGGCAATGGAATGTTTGGATAGGTAGAATCTTGTGGAATCATGTGCAATGGCATGTGAATTGAAGCCATAGGCTGTTCCTGAACAGACTGGAAGCTATGGGGCATTCATTTACAGAATGGAATGCAATGGAATGTTTTGGAATGTGGCACAGTGGAGTGCAATGTGTGGAATTGGGTGGAACGTTGCGAAATGTGACTCAACAGAGAGTTCCTGGGTTTTTTGGAAACGAATGGTGCCTCCTTTGCCGGAATGTAAGCCAATGAATGTACTGGATTATTGCAGAGTGGAGTAAAATGTTGTGGAATGGAGTGGAATGGGATGTAATGTGATGCAATAGAGTGTTACAGATTTTCCTGGGAACGAATGGAGCCTTCTTTGACAGAATCGAACACTATAGCATGTTGTGGAATTTTGTGTAGTTAAGTTAAATTTTGTAGAATGGTGTAGAATCCGAGCAATGTGACACAATATAGAGTTGCTGAGTGGTCTAGAAGCAAATGTAGCTCACATTGATGCAATGGGATGCAACAGAACATGGAGATATGTTCATGAATGGAGTGCAATCTTGTTAAATGGACTGGCATCTTGCGTATTGTGACGCAGTAGAGTGTTCCTGATTGTTTTGCACACGAATGGACCCTTATTTGACAGAATGGAATGCAATAGAACGTAGTGGATTATTGTGGAAAATATTAAAATCTTGTAGAATTGAGTGGAATGGCATTTGATTTGATGCAATAGACAGTCCTTAATGGATTGGAAGTGATTCGAGCCTTTTTTGTAGGAATGAGATGCAAAAGAACATAGTGGAACGTAGTGAAATGAAGTGGAGAGCTGTGGAACGAGTTATATTGTGAAGCCATAGACGGTTCCTGATTGTTTTGGAGAAGAGGGGAGCTTTCTTTTCCAGAATGGAGCGCGATAGAACACGGTGGAGTGTTGTGGAATGGAGTTAAATCGGTTGTAATGTGACGCAGTAAAGGGATCGGAGAGATTTTTACTCAAAGGCAGCCTTGCTGGATGGAATCAAACGTAATAGAACGTGGTGGAATGTTGTGAAATGGAGTGTAATGGGATAAAATGTGATGCAGTAGAGGGTTCCTGTGAGATTTTGTAGAGAGTGGTGCCTTCTTTGTAACAGTGGAATGCCATTGAATCCAGTGGAATGTTGGGAATGGAGAAGAATCTTCTGGAATCGTGTGGAATGGCATCCGAAATGATGCAAAACACTGTTCCTGAATGGTTTGGTAGCTATGGGGCCTGCTTTTACATAATGGAATGTGGGGGAATGTTGCACAATGGAGTGCAATGCTGTCGTATTGAGTGCAACGTTGTGTAATGGGACGCAACAGAGAGTTCCTGGGTTGTTTCGATAAGAAAGGTGACTACTTTGTCACAATGAATCTCCGTAGAACATGTTTGAATGTGGCTGAATGGAGTAGAATATTGTGGAATGCGGATTAATGGCTTGTGAAGTGACACAATAGGAAGTTCGAGAATTGTTTGGTAGGAAGTGGAGCATTTTTTTTTTTGAAGAATGAAATGCAATAGAACGTGGTGAATTGTGGAATGTAGGGCAATGTTGTGGAATGGAGAGGAATCGGCTGTAATGTGACATACTAAAGGTCTCCAGAGTGTTTTGGAAGCGAAAGGTACCTCCTTTGCAAGAATGTTAAGCAAATAAATGTGCTGGAATATTGGGGAATGAAGTAAAATGTTGTGTAATGAAGTGGAAAGGGGAGTAATGTTATGCAATAGAGTGTTACAGATCGTTATGGAAATGAACGGAGCATTCTTTGACAGATGGAACTCTATGGAAAGTGGTATAATTTTGTGGCGTTCAATGCAATTTTGTCGATTCTTCTAGAATCGTGTGTAATGTGATACAATATAGAGTTCCTGAGTGGTCTGGAAGGAAATTTAGCTCTCATGGATGGAATGTGAGACAAAAGAACATGGTGAGTTGCTCAGGAAAGGGGTGCAATGTTGTTAAAAAGCACGGGAATCGTGTCTAATGTGATGCAGTGAACTGTTCCTCATTGTTCTGGAAATGAATGGAGCCTTTTCTGACAGAATGGTGTGCAATAAACATGGTGCAATGTTCTGGAATGGGTTAGAATCTTGGAGCATAGGATGGAATGGCATTTGATGTGATGAAATAGACAGTCCTTAATGGGTTGTATGTGAATCGAGCCTCCTTGTAGGAATGGAACGCAAAAGAACATAGTTGAATGTTGTGAAACGAAGTGGAGAGCTGTGGAATGGAGTGTCATGGGTGTAATGTGATGCTATACACCTTTCTTGATTATTTTGGGAAAGAGTGGAGCCTTCCTTTGCAGAATGGAACGCTATAGAACACGGTGGAGTGCTGTGGTATGGAGTGCAATGTTGTGAAATGGAGTTGAATCGCTTGTAATGTGACGCCATAAAGGGTCCCATAGCGATTGGAAAGCGAATGCTGACTTGCCTGACAGAATCAAACGTAGTACAATGTAGTGGATTGTTGCGGAATAGCGTGAAGTTGTGAAATAGAGTGTAATGCGGTGTAATGTGAAATAATAGAGGGTTCCTGAGCGTTTTTGTAGAGAATGGTGCCTTCTTTGTAACTATGGAAGGCAATAAAAAGTAGTCGAATATTTGGAATGGAGTAGAATCTTATGCAATTCTGTGGAATGGCATGTGAATTGACACAATAGGCTGTTTCTGAATGATTTGAAAGCTACGGCGCCTTCTACCACAAAATGGAATGCAATGAATTGTGGTGGAATGTTGCACAATGGAGTGCAGTGCTGTGGCATTGAGTGGAACGTGGTGTAATGTGACGCAGAAGAGATTCCCTGGGTTGTTTCGATAAGAATGGTACCTACTTTGTCACAACAGAACTCAGTGGCACTTGTTGGAATGTTGGGGGAATGGAGTAGAATCTGTGGAATGTAGAGGAATGGCATGTGACGAGACAAAATAGGAAGTTCGTGAATCTTTTGATAGCGAATGAAGCATTCTTTGGCAGAATGGAATGCAATAGAACACTGTGGAATGTTGTGGAATGGAGGGTAATTTTGTGCAATGGAGTGTAATCGTCTCAAATGTGACATAATAAAGGTCTCCAGAGTGGTTTGGAAGCGAATGGTGCCTACTTAGCCAGAATGTAAAGCAAATGAATATGGTGGAATATCAGGGAGTGGAGTAAAATGTGCAGTCTAGCGGAATGGGGTGTAATGTGATGCAATAGAGTGTTACATATTGTTTTGGAAACCAATGGAGACTACTCTGACAGAATGGAACGCTATAGAAAGTGGTGGAATTTTGTGGAGTTAAATGCTATTTGGTAGATTGTTGTAGAATCACGTGTAATGTGACACAACGTAGAGTTCCTGAGTGGTCTCGAAGCAAATGGAGCTCTCTTTGATGCAATGGAACGCCTCAGAACAAAGTGAGATGTTCCAAAATACAGTGCAATGTTGTTAAATGGACTGTAAATGTGTGCGATGTGACGCAGTAGAGTGTTCCTCGTTGTTTTGGAAAGGAATGGAGCCTTATTCGACAGAATGGAATGCAATAGAACGTGGTGGAATGTTGTGGAATGGAGTAGAATCTTGTACAGTGGAGTTGAATGGCATTAGATGTGATGCAATAGAAAGTCCTTAATGGGTTGGAAGTGAATCGAGCCTTCCTTGTAGGAAGAGAACACAAAAGAATATGGTGGAATGTTGCCAAATGTAGTGCAGAGTTGTGGAATGGAGTGTAACGGGGTGTAGTGTAATGTAATAGATGGTTCCTGTATTTTTGGGAAAAGAGTGCAGCCTTATTTTGCAGAGAGGAGCACGATAGTTCACGGTGGAGTGCTGTGGAATGGAGTGAAATTTTGTGGAATGCTGTTGAATCTGTTTAAATGTGACGCAAAAAAGGGTTCTGGAGTGATTTAGAAGCGAATGCAGCCTTGCTGGATGGAGCCGAACACAATAGAACGCGGTGGAATGTTGCAGAATACAGTGAAATGTTGTGAAATGCATTGTATTGGGGTGTAGTGTGATGCAATAGAGGGTTCCTGAGAGATTTTGTAGAGAATGGTGAATTCTTTGTAAAAATGGAATGCCATAGAATGCAGAGGAATGTTTGGAATGTAGAAGAATCTTGTGGAATCATGTGTAATGACAAGTGAATTGACATAGTAGGCTGTTCCTGAATGGTTTGGAAGCCATGGAGTCTTCATTTACAGAATGGAATGCAATGGAATACGGTGGAATACAGCACAATGGAGCGGAAAGCTGTGCTATAGAGTGGAACATGGTGTAATGTGACGCAGCATAGAATTCCGGGTTGTTTGGTTACGAATGTTGCCTACTTTGCCACAGAGGAACTCAGTAGAACTGGCTGGAATGTTGGGGATGTAGTAGAATCTTGTGAAATGGAGTGTAATGGCATGTGAAGTGACACGATAGGAAGTTCGTGAATTGTATGGAAGCAAATGAAGCATTAAAGGCAGAATGGAACGCACTAGAGCGTGGTGGAATGCGGTGCTTTGGAGTGCAGTGTCGTGGAGTGGAGTGGAGTCGGCTGTAATGTGACATAGTACAGGGCTCCAGACTGGTTTGGAAGCGCATGGTGCCTCTTTTGCCGGAATGTAAAGCAAACGAATGTGCTGGAATACTGGGGAATTAAGTAAAATGTTGTGGAGTGGAGGGGAATGGGGTGTAATTTGATACAATAGAGTGTTACAGGTTGTTTTGGAAACGAATGGAGCCTTCATTTACAGAATGGAACGCTATAGAACATGGTGGAATTTTGGGGAGTTAAGTGCAATTTTGTAGATTGGTGTAGAATCGTGTGTAATGTGACCAAATATAGAATTCCTGAGTGTTCTCGAAGCATGTGGAGATCTCTTTGATAGAATGAAACGCCAGAGATCATGTTGAGATGTTCAGGAATGGAGTGCAATATTCTTAAATGGACTGGAATCGTGTGTAATGTGACGCAGTAGAGTGTTCCTCATTGTTTTCGAAAGGAATGGAGTCTTATTTGACAGAACGGAATTCCCCAGAACGTGGTGAAATGCTGCGGAATGGAGTAGAATCTTGTAGAATAGAGGGGAATGGCACTTGATGTGATGCAATAGACCGTCCTTAATGGGTTGGACGTAAATCGTGCCTTCACTGCCAGAAAGGAACAAAACAGAACACAGTAGAATTTTGTGAAATGAAGTGGATAGCTCTGGAATGGAGTGAAATGGGGTGTAATGTGACGCTATAGACAGTTCCTGATTGGGAAAAGAGTGGAGCCTTCTTTTGTAGAATATAACACGATAGAACACTGTGGAGTGCTGTGACATGGAGCGCGATGTTGTGGAATGGTGTTGAATCGGTTGTAATGTGATGCAATAAAGGTTTCTGGAGTGATTTGGAAGCGAATGCAGCCTTGCCGGATGGTATCGAACATAATAGAACGTGGTGGAATGTTTCGGAATAGAGAGGAAGGTTATGAAATGTAGTGTAAAGGGTGTAATGTGATGCCATAGGGGATTCCTGAGAGATTTTGTAGAGAACGGCGAATTCTTTGTAAGAATGGAATGCCATAGAAGGCAATGGAATGTTTGGATAGGTAGAATCTTGTGGAATCATGTGCAATGGCATGTGAATTGAAGCCATAGGCTGTTCCTGAACAGACTGGAAGCTATGGGGCATTCATTTACAGAATGGAATGCAATGGAATGTTTTGGAATGTGGCACAGTGGAGTGCAATGTGTGGAATTGGGTGGAACGTTGCGAAATGTGACTCAACAGAGAGTTCCTGGGTTTTTTGGAAACGAATGGTGCCTCCTTTGCCGGAATGTAAGCCAATGAATGTACTGGATTATTGCAGAGTGGAGTAAAATGTTGTGGAATGGAGTGGAATGGGATGTAATGTGATGCAATAGAGTGTTACAGATTTTCCTGGGAACGAATGGAGCCTTCTTTGACAGAATCGAACACTATAGCATGTTGTGGAATTTTGTGTAGTTAAGTTAAATTTTGTAGAATGGTGTAGAATCCGAGCAATGTGACACAATATAGAGTTGCTGAGTGGTCTAGAAGCAAATGTAGCTCACATTGATGCAATGGGATGCAACAGAACATGGAGATATGTTCAGGAATGGAGTGCAATCTTGTTAAATGGACTGGCATCTTGTGTATTGTGACGCAGTAGAGTGTTCCTGATTGTTTTGCACACGAATGGACCCTTATTTGACAGAATGGAATGCAATAGAACGTAGTGGATTATTGTGGAAAATATTAAAATCTTGTAGAATTGAGTGGAATGGCATTTGATTTGATGCAATAGACAGTCCTTAATGGATTGGAAGGGATTCGAGCCTTTTTTGTAGGAATGAGATGCAAAAGAACATAGTGGAACGTAGTGAAATGAAGTGGAGAGCTGTGGAACGAGTTATATTGTGAAGCCATAGACGGTTCCTGATTGTTTTGGAGAAGAGGGGAGCTTTCTTTTCCAGAATGGAGCGCGATAGAACACGGTGGAGTGTTGTGGAATGGAGTTAAATCGGTTGTAATGTGACGCAGTAAAGGGATCGGAGAGATTTTTACTCAAAGGCAGCCTTGCTGGATGGAATCAAACGTAATAGAACGTGGTGGAATGTTGTGAAATGGAGTGTAATGGGATAAAATGTGATGCAGTAGAGGGTTCCTGTGAGATTTTGTAGAGAGTGGTGCCTTCTTTGTAACAGTGGAATGCCATTGAATCCAGTGGAATGTTGGGAATGGAGAAGAATCTTCTGGAATCGTGTGGAATGGCATCCGAAATGATGCAAAACACTGTTCCTGAATGGTTTGGTAGCTATGGGGCCTGCTTTTACATAATGGAATGTGGGGGAATGTTGCACAATGGAGTGCAATGCTGTCGTATTGAGTGCAACGTTGTGTAATGGGACGCAACAGAGAGTTCCTGGGTTGTTTCGATAAGAAAGGTGACTACTTTGTCACAATGAATCTCCGTAGAACATGTTTGAATGTGGCTGAATGGAGTAGAATATTGTGGAATGCGGATTAATGGCTTGTGAAGTGACACAATAGGAAGTTCGAGAATTGTTTGGTAGGAAGTGGAGCATTTTTTTTTTTGAAGAATGAAATGCAATAGAACGTGGTGAATTGTGGAATGTAGGGCAATGTTGTGGAATGGAGAGGAATCGGCTGTAATGTGACATACTAAAGGTCTCCAGAGTGTTTTGGAAGCGAAAGGTACCTCCTTTGCAAGAATGTTAAGCAAATAAATGTGCTGGAATATTGGGGAATGAAGTAAAATGTTGTGTAATGAAGTGGAAAGGGGAGTAATGTTATGCAATAGAGTGTTACAGATCGTTATGGAAATGAACGGAGCATTCTTTGACAGATGGAACTCTATGGAAAGTGGTATAATTTTGTGGCGTTCAATGCAATTTTGTCGATTCTTCTAGAATCGTGTGTAATGTGATACAATATAGAGTTCCTGAGTGGTCTGGAAGGAAATTTAGCTCTCATGGATGGAATGTGAGACAAAAGAACATGGTGAGTTGCTCAGGAAAGGGGTGCAATGTTGTTAAAAAGCACGGGAATCGTGTCTAATGTGATGCAGTGAACTGTTCCTCATTGTTCTGGAAATGAATGGAGCCTTTTCTGACAGAATGGTGTGCAATAAACATGGTGCAATGTTCTGGAATGGGTTAGAATCTTGGAGCATAGGATGGAATGGCATTTGATGTGATGAAATAGACAGTCCTTAATGGGTTGTATGTGAATCGAGCCTCCTTGTAGGAATGGAACGCAAAAGAACATAGTTGAATGTTGTGAAACGAAGTGGAGAGCTGTGGAATGGAGTGTCATGGGTGTAATGTGATGCTATACACCTTTCTTGATTATTTTGGGAAAGAGTGGAGCCTTCCTTTGCAGAATGGAACGCTATAGAACACGGTGGAGTGCTGTGGTATGGAGTGCAATGTTGTGAAATGGAGTTGAATCGCTTGTAATGTGACGCCATAAAGGGTCCCATAGCGATTGGAAAGCGAATGCTGACTTGCCTGACAGAATCAAACGTAGTACAAAGTAGTGGATTGTTGCGGAATAGCGTGAAGTTGTGAAATAGAGTGTAATGCGGTGTAATGTGAAATAATAGAGGGTTCCTGAGCGTTTTTGTAGAGAATGGTGCCTTCTTTGTAACTATGGAAGGCAATAAAAAGTAGTCGAATATTTGGAATGGAGTAGAATCTTATGCAATTCTGTGGAATGGCATGTGAATTGACACAATAGGCTGTTTCTGAATGATTTGAAAGCTACGGCGCCTTCTACCACAAAATGGAATGCAATGAATTGTGGTGGAATGTTGCACAATGGAGTGCAGTGCTGTGGCATTGAGTGGAACGTGGTGTAATGTGACGCAGAAGAGATTCCCTGGGTTGTTTCGATAAGAATGGTACCTACTTTGTCACAACAGAACTCAGTGGCACTTGTTGGAATGTTGGGGGAATGGAGTAGAATCTGTGGAATGTAGAGGAATGGCATGTGACGAGACAAAATAGGAAGTTCGTGAATCTTTTGATAGCGAATGAAGCATTCTTTGGCAGAATGGAATGCAATAGAACACTGTGGAATGTTGTGGAATGGAGGGTAATTTTGTGCAATGGAGTGTAATCGTCTCAAATGTGACATAATAAAGGTCTCCAGAGTGGTTTGGAAGCGAATGGTGCCTACTTAGCCAGAATGTAAAGCAAATGAATATGGTGGAATATCAGGGAGTGGAGTAAAATGTGCAGTCTAGCGGAATGGGGTGTAATGTGATGCAATAGAGTGTTACATATTGTTTTGGAAACCAATGGAGACTACTCTGACAGAATGGAACGCTATAGAAAGTGGTGGAATTTTGTGGAGTTAAATGCTATTTGGTAGATTGTTGTAGAATCACGTGTAATGTGACACAACGTAGAGTTCCTGAGTGGTCTCGAAGCAAATGGAGCTCTCTTTGATGCAATGGAACGCCTCAGAACAAAGTGAGATGTTCCAAAATACAGTGCAATGTTGTTAAATGGACTGTAAATGTGTGCGATGTGACGCAGTAGAGTGTTCCTCGTTGTTTTGGAAAGGAATGGAGCCTTATTCGACAGAATGGAATGCAATAGAACGTGGTGGAATGTTGTGGAATGGAGTAGAATCTTGTACAGTGGAGTTGAATGGCATTAGATGTGATGCAATAAAAAGTCCTTAATGGGTTGGAAGTGAATCGAGCCTTCCTTGTAGGAAGAGAACACAAAAGAATATGGTGGAATGTTGCCAAATGTAGTGCAGAGTTGTGGAATGGAGTGTAACGGGGTGTAGTGTAATGTAATAGATGGTTCCTGTATTTTTGGGAAAAGAGTGCAGCCTTATTTTGCAGAGAGGAGCACGATAGTTCACGGTGGAGTGCTGTGGAATGGAGTGAAATTTTGTGGAATGCTGTTGAATCTGTTTAAATGTGACGCAAAAAAGGGTTCTGGAGTGATTTAGAAGCGAATGCAGCCTTGCTGGATGGAGCCGAACACAATAGAACGCGGTGGAATGTTGCAGAATACAGTGAAATGTTGTGAAATGCATTGTATTGGGGTGTAGTGTGATGCAATAGAGGGTTCCTGAGAGATTTTGTAGAGAATGGTGAATTCTTTGTAAAAATGGAATGCCATAGAATGCAGAGGAATGTTTGGAATGTAGAAGAATCTTGTGGAATCATGTGTAATGACAAGTGAATTGACATAGTAGGCTGTTCCTGAATGGTTTGGAAGCCATGGAGTCTTCATTTACAGAATGGAATGCAATGGAATACGGTGGAATACAGCACAATGGAGCGGAAAGCTGTGCTATAGAGTGGAACATGGTGTAATGTGACGCAGCATAGAATTCCGGGTTGTTTGGTTACGAATGTTGCCTACTTTGCCACAGAGGAACTCAGTAGAACTGGCTGGAATGTTGGGGATGTAGTAGAATCTTGTGAAATGGAGTGTAATGGCATGTGAAGTGACACGATAGGAAGTTCGTGAATTGTATGGAAGCAAATGAAGCATTAAAGGCAGAATGGAACGCACTAGAGCGTGGTGGAATGCGGTGCTTTGGAGTGCAGTGTCGTGGAGTGGAGTGGAGTCGGCTGTAATGTGACATAGTACAGGGCTCCAGACTGGTTTGGAAGCGCATGGTGCCTCTTTTGCCGGAATGTAAAGCAAACGAATGTGCTGGAATACTGGGGAATTAAGTAAAATGTTGTGGAGTGGAGGGGAATGGGGTGTAATTTGATACAATAGAGTGTTACAGGTTGTTTTGGAAACGAATGGAGCCTTCATTTACAGAATGGAACGCTATAGAACATGGTGGAATTTTGGGGAGTTAAGTGCAATTTTGTAGATTGGTGTAGAATCGTGTGTAATGTGACCACATATAGAATTCCTGAGTGTTCTCGAAGCATATGGAGATCTCTTTGATAGAATGAAACGCCAGAGATCATGTTGAGATGTTCAGGAATGGAGTGCAATATTCTTAAATGGACTGGAATCGTGTGTAATGTGACGCAGTAGAGTGTTCCTCATTGTTTTGGAAAGGAATGGAGTCTTATTTGACAGAACGGAATGCCACAGAACGTGGTGGAATGCTGCGGAATGGAGTAGAATCTTGTAGAATAGAGGGGAATGGCACTTGATGTGATGCAATAGACCGTCCTTAATGGGTTGGACGTAAATCGTGCCTTCACTGCCAGAAAGGAACAAAACAGAACACAGTAGAATTTTGTGAAATGAAGTGGATAGCTCTGGAATGGAGTGAAATGGGGTGTAATGTGACGCTATAGACAGTTCCTGATTGGGAAAAGAGTGGAGCCTTCTTTTGTAGAATATAACACGATAGAACACTGTGGAGTGCTGTGACATGGAGCGCGATGTTGTGGAATGGTGTTGAATCGGTTGTAATGTGATGCAATAAAGGTTTCTGGAGTGATTTGGAAGCGAATGCAGCCTTGCCGGATGGTATCGAACATAATAGAACGTGGTGGAATGTTTCGGAATAGAGAGGAAGGTTATGAAATGTAGTGTAAAGGGTGTAATGTGATGCCATAGGGGATTCCTGAGAGATTTTGTAGAGAACGGCGAATTCTTTGTAAGAATGGAATGCCATAGAAGGCAATGGAATGTTTGGATAGGTAGAATCTTGTGGAATCATGTGCAATGGCATGTGAATTGAAGCCATAGGCTGTTCCTGAACAGACTGGAAGCTATGGGGCATTCATTTACAGAATGGAATGCAATGGAATGTTTTGGAATGTGGCACAGTGGAGTGCAATGTGTGGAATTGGGTGGAACGTTGCGAAATGTGACTCAACAGAGAGTTCCTGGGTTTTTTGGAAACGAATGGTGCCTCCTTTGCCGGAATGTAAGCCAATGAATGTACTGGATTATTGCAGAGTGGAGTAAAATGTTGTGGAATGGAGTGGAATGGGATGTAATGTGATGCAATAGAGTGTTACAGATTTTCCTGGGAACGAATGGAGCCTTCTTTGACAGAATCGAACACTATAGCATGTTGTGGAATTTTGTGTAGTTAAGTTAAATTTTGTAGAATGGTGTAGAATCCGAGCAATGTGACACAATATAGAGTTGCTGAGTGGTCTAGAAGCAAATGTAGCTCACATTGATGCAATGGGATGCAACAGAACATGGAGATATGTTCAGGAATGGAGTGCAATCTTGTTAAATGGACTGGCATCTTGCGTATTGTGACGCAGTAGAGTGTTCCTGATTGTTTTGCACACGAATGGACCCTTATTTGACAGAATGGAATGCAATAGAACGTAGTGGATTATTGTGGAAAATATTAAAATCTTGTAGAATTGAGTGGAATGGCATTTGATTTGATGCAATAGACAGTCCTTAATGGCTTGGAAGGGATTCGAGCCTTTTTTGTAGGAATGAGATGCAAAAGAACATAGTGGAACGTAGTGAAATGAAGTGGAGAGCTGTGGAACGAGTTATATTGTGAAGCCATAGACGGTTCCTGATTGTTTTGGAGAAGAGGGGAGCTTTCTTTTCCAGAATGGAGCGCGATAGAACACGGTGGAGTGTTGTGGAATGGAGTTAAATCGGTTGTAATGTGACGCAGTAAAGGGATTGGAGAGATTTTTACTCAAAGGCAGCCTTGCTGGATGGAATCAAACGTAATAGAACGTGGTGGAATGTTGTGAAATGGAGTGTAATGGGATAAAATGTGATGCAGTAGAGGGTTCCTGTGAGATTTTGTAGAGAGTGGTGCCTTCTTTGTAACAGTGGAATGCCATTGAATCCAGTGGAATGTTGGGAATGGAGAAGAATCTTCTGGAATCGTGTGGAATGGCATCCGAAATGATGCAAAACACTGTTCCTGAATGGTTTGGTAGCTATGGGGCCTGCTTTTACATAATGGAATGTGGGGGAATGTTGCACAATGGAGTGCAATGCTGTCGTATTGAGTGCAACGTTGTGTAATGGGACGCAACAGAGAGTTCCTGGGTTGTTTCGATAAGAAAGGTGACTACTTTGTCACAATGAATCTCCGTAGAACATGTTTGAATGTGGCTGAATGGAGTAGAATATTGTGGAATGCGGATTAATGGCTTGTGAAGTGACACAATAGGAAGTTCGAGAATTGTTTGGTAGGAAGTGGAGCATTTTTTTTTTTGAAGAATGAAATGCAATAGAACGTGGTGAATTGTGGAATGTAGGGCAATGTTGTGGAATGGAGAGGAATCGGCTGTAATGTGACATACTAAAGGTCTCCAGAGTGTTTTGGAAGCGAAAGGTACCTCCTTTGCAAGAATGTTAAGCAAATAAATGTGCTGGAATATTGGGGAATGAAGTAAAATGTTGTGTAATGAAGTGGAAAGGGGAGTAATGTTATGCAATAGAGTGTTACAGATCGTTATGGAAATGAACGGAGCATTCTTTGACAGATGGAACTCTATGGAAAGTGGTATAATTTTGTGGCGTTCAATGCAATTTTGTCGATTCTTCTAGAATCGTGTGTAATGTGATACAATATAGAGTTCCTGAGTGGTCTGGAAGGAAATTTAGCTCTCATGGATGGAATGTGAGACAAAAGAACATGGTGAGTTGCTCAGGAAAGGGGTGCAATGTTGTTAAAAAGCACGGGAATCGTGTCTAATGTGATGCAGTGAACTGTTCCTCATTGTTCTGGAAATGAATGGAGCCTTTTCTGACAGAATGGTGTGCAATAAACATGGTGCAATGTTCTGGAATGGGTTAGAATCTTGGAGCATAGGATGGAATGGCATTTGATGTGATGAAATAGACAGTCCTTAATGGGTTGTATGTGAATCGAGCCTCCTTGTAGGAATGGAACGCAAAAGAACATAGTTGAATGTTGTGAAACGAAGTGGAGAGCTGTGGAATGGAGTGTCATGGGTGTAATGTGATGCTATACACCTTTCTTGATTATTTTGGGAAAGAGTGGAGCCTTCCTTTGCAGAATGGAACGCTATAGAACACGGTGGAGTGCTGTGGTATGGAGTGCAATGTTGTGAAATGGAGTTGAATCGCTTGTAATGTGACGCCATAAAGGGTCCCATAGCGATTGGAAAGCGAATGCTGACTTGCCTGACAGAATCAAACGTAGTACAATGTAGTGGATTGTTGCGGAATAGCGTGAAGTTGTGAAATAGAGTGTAATGCGGTGTAATGTGAAATAATAGAGGGTTCCTGAGCGTTTTTGTAGAGAATGGTGCCTTCTTTGTAACTATGGAAGGCAATAAAAAGTAGTCGAATATTTGGAATGGAGTAGAATCTTATGCAATTCTGTGGAATGGCATGTGAATTGACACAATAGGCTGTTTCTGAATGATTTGAAAGCTACGGCGCCTTCTACCACAAAATGGAATGCAATGAATTGTGGTGGAATGTTGCACAATGGAGTGCAGTGCTGTGGCATTGAGTGGAACGTGGTGTAATGTGACGCAGAAGAGATTCCCTGGGTTGTTTCGATAAGAATGGTACCTACTTTGTCACAACAGAACTCAGTGGCACTTGTTGGAATGTTGGGGGAATGGAGTAGAATCTGTGGAATGTAGAGGAATGGCATGTGACGAGACAAAATAGGAAGTTCGTGAATCTTTTGATAGCGAATGAAGCATTCTTTGGCAGAATGGAATGCAATAGAACACTGTGGAATGTTGTGGAATGGAGGGTAATTTTGTGCAATGGAGTGTAATCGTCTCAAATGTGACATAATAAAGGTCTCCAGAGTGGTTTGGAAGCGAATGGTGCCTACTTAGCCAGAATGTAAAGCAAATGAATATGGTGGAATATCAGGGAGTGGAGTAAAATGTGCAGTCTAGCGGAATGGGGTGTAATGTGATGCAATAGAGTGTTACATATTGTTTTGGAAACCAATGGAGACTACTCTGACAGAATGGAACGCTATAGAAAGTGGTGGAATTTTGTGGAGTTAAATGCTATTTGGTAGATTGTTGTAGAATCACGTGTAATGTGACACAACGTAGAGTTCCTGAGTGGTCTCGAAGCAAATGGAGCTCTCTTTGATGCAATGGAACGCCTCAGAACAAAGTGAGATGTTCCAAAATACAGTGCAATGTTGTTAAATGGACTGTAAATGTGTGCGATGTGACGCAGTAGAGTGTTCCTCGTTGTTTTGGAAAGGAATGGAGCCTTATTCGACAGAATGGAATGCAATAGAACGTGGTGGAATGTTGTGGAATGGAGTAGAATCTTGTACAGTGGAGTTGAATGGCATTAGATGTGATGCAATAGAAAGTCCTTAATGGGTTGGAAGTGAATCGAGCCTTCCTTGTAGGAAGAGAACACAAAAGAATATGGTGGAATGTTGCCAAATGTAGTGCAGAGTTGTGGAATGGAGTGTAACGGGGTGTAGTGTAATGTAATAGATGGTTCCTGTATTTTTGGGAAAAGAGTGCAGCCTTATTTTGCAGAGAGGAGCACGATAGTTCACGGTGGAGTGCTGTGGAATGGAGTGAAATTTTGTGGAATGCTGTTGAATCTGTTTAAATGTGACGCAAAAAAGGGTTCTGGAGTGATTTAGAAGCGAATGCAGCCTTGCTGGATGGAGCCGAACACAATAGAACGCGGTGGAATGTTGCAGAATACAGTGAAATGTTGTGAAATGCATTGTATTGGGGTGTAGTGTGATGCAATAGAGGGTTCCTGAGAGATTTTGTAGAGAATGGTGAATTCTTTGTAAAAATGGAATGCCATAGAATGCAGAGGAATGTTTGGAATGTAGAAGAATCTTGTGGAATCATGTGTAATGACAAGTGAATTGACATAGTAGGCTGTTCCTGAATGGTTTGGAAGCCATGGAGTCTTCATTTACAGAATGGAATGCAATGGAATACGGTGGAATACAGCACAATGGAGCGGAAAGCTGTGCTATAGAGTGGAACATGGTGTAATGTGACGCAGCATAGAATTCCGGGTTGTTTGGTTACGAATGTTGCCTACTTTGCCACAGAGGAACTCAGTAGAACTGGCTGGAATGTTGGGGATGTAGTAGAATCTTGTGAAATGGAGTGTAATGGCATGTGAAGTGACACGATAGGAAGTTCGTGAATTGTATGGAAGCAAATGAAGCATTAAAGGCAGAATGGAACGCACTAGAGCGTGGTGGAATGCGGTGCTTTGGAGTGCAGTGTCGTGGAGTGGAGTGGAGTCGGCTGTAATGTGACATAGTACAGGGCTCCAGACTGGTTTGGAAGCGCATGGTGCCTCTTTTGCCGGAATGTAAAGCAAACGAATGTGCTGGAATACTGGGGAATTAAGTAAAATGTTGTGGAGTGGAGGGGAATGGGGTGTAATTTGATACAATAGAGTGTTACAGGTTGTTTTGGAAACGAATGGAGCCTTCATTTACAGAATGGAACGCTATAGAACATGGTGGAATTTTGGGGAGTTAAGTGCAATTTTGTAGATTGGTGTAGAATCGTGTGTAATGTGACCACATATAGAATTCCTGAGTGTTCTCGAAGCATATGGAGATCTCTTTGATAGAATGAAACGCCAGAGATCATGTTGAGATGTTCAGGAATGGAGTGCAATATTCTTAAATGGACTGGAATCGTGTGTAATGTGACGCAGTAGAGTGTTCCTCATTGTTTTGGAAAGGAATGGAGTCTTATTTGACAGAACGGAATGCCACAGAACGTGGTGGAATGCTGCGGAATGGAGTAGAATCTTGTAGAATAGAGGGGAATGGCACTTGATGTGATGCAATAGACCGTCCTTAATGGGTTGGACGTAAATCGTGCCTTCACTGCCAGAAAGGAACAAAACAGAACACAGTAGAATTTTGTGAAATGAAGTGGATAGCTCTGGAATGGAGTGAAATGGGGTGTAATGTGACGCTATAGACAGTTCCTGATTGGGAAAAGAGTGGAGCCTTCTTTTGTAGAATATAACACGATAGAACACTGTGGAGTGCTGTGACATGGAGCGCGATGTTGTGGAATGGTGTTGAATCGGTTGTAATGTGATGCAATAAAGGTTTCTGGAGTGATTTGGAAGCGAATGCAGCCTTGCCGGATGGTATCGAACATAATAGAACGTGGTGGAATGTTTCGGAATAGAGAGGAAGGTTATGAAATGTAGTGTAAAGGGTGTAATGTGATGCCATAGGGGATTCCTGAGAGATTTTGTAGAGAACGGCGAATTCTTTGTAAGAATGGAATGCCATAGAAGGCAATGGAATGTTTGGATAGGTAGAATCTTGTGGAATCATGTGCAATGGCATGTGAATTGAAGCCATAGGCTGTTCCTGAACAGACTGGAAGCTATGGGGCATTCATTTACAGAATGGAATGCAATGGAATGTTTTGGAATGTGGCACAGTGGAGTGCAATGTGTGGAATTGGGTGGAACGTTGCGAAATGTGACTCAACAGAGAGTTCCTGGGTTTTTTGGAAACGAATGGTGCCTCCTTTGCCGGAATGTAAGCCAATGAATGTACTGGATTATTGCAGAGTGGAGTAAAATGTTGTGGAATGGAGTGGAATGGGATGTAATGTGATGCAATAGAGTGTTACAGATTTTCCTGGGAACGAATGGAGCCTTCTTTGACAGAATCGAACACTATAGCATGTTGTGGAATTTTGTGTAGTTAAGTTAAATTTTGTAGAATGGTGTAGAATCCGAGCAATGTGACACAATATAGAGTTGCTGAGTGGTCTAGAAGCAAATGTAGCTCACATTGATGCAATGGGATGCAACAGAACATGGAGATATGTTCAGGAATGGAGTGCAATCTTGTTAAATGGACTGGCATCTTGCGTATTGTGACGCAGTAGAGTGTTCCTGATTGTTTTGCACACGAATGGACCCTTATTTGACAGAATGGAATGCAATAGAACGTAGTGGATTATTGTGGAAAATATTAAAATCTTGTAGAATTGAGTGGAATGGCATTTGATTTGATGCAATAGACAGTCCTTAATGGCTTGGAAGGGATTCGAGCCTTTTTTGTAGGAATGAGATGCAAAAGAACATAGTGGAACGTAGTGAAATGAAGTGGAGAGCTGTGGAACGAGTTATATTGTGAAGCCATAGACGGTTCCTGATTGTTTTGGAGAAGAGGGGAGCTTTCTTTTCCAGAATGGAGCGCGATAGAACACGGTGGAGTGTTGTGGAATGGAGTTAAATCGGTTGTAATGTGACGCAGTAAAGGGATCGGAGAGATTTTTACTCAAAGGCAGCCTTGCTGGATGGAATCAAACGTAATAGAACGTGGTGGAATGTTGTGAAATGGAGTGTAATGGGATAAAATGTGATGCAGTAGAGGGTTCCTGTGAGATTTTGTAGAGAGTGGTGCCTTCTTTGTAACAGTGGAATGCCATTGAATCCAGTGGAATGTTGGGAATGGAGAAGAATCTTCTGGAATCGTGTGGAATGGCATCCGAAATGATGCAAAACACTGTTCCTGAATGGTTTGGTAGCTATGGGGCCTGCTTTTACATAATGGAATGTGGGGGAATGTTGCACAATGGAGTGCAATGCTGTCGTATTGAGTGCAACGTTGTGTAATGGGACGCAACAGAGAGTTCCTGGGTTGTTTCGATAAGAAAGGTGACTACTTTGTCACAATGAATCTCCGTAGAACATGTTTGAATGTGGCTGAATGGAGTAGAATATTGTGGAATGCGGATTAATGGCTTGTGAAGTGACACAATAGGAAGTTCGAGAATTGTTTGGTAGGAAGTGGAGCATTTTTTTTTTTGAAGAATGAAATGCAATAGAACGTGGTGAATTGTGGAATGTAGGGCAATGTTGTGGAATGGAGAGGAATCGGCTGTAATGTGACATACTAAAGGTCTCCAGAGTGTTTTGGAAGCGAAAGGTACCTCCTTTGCAAGAATGTTAAGCAAATAAATGTGCTGGAATATTGGGGAATGAAGTAAAATGTTGTGTAATGAAGTGGAAAGGGGAGTAATGTTATGCAATAGAGTGTTACAGATCGTTATGGAAATGAACGGAGCATTCTTTGACAGATGGAACTCTATGGAAAGTGGTATAATTTTGTGGCGTTCAATGCAATTTTGTCGATTCTTCTAGAATCGTGTGTAATGTGATACAATATAGAGTTCCTGAGTGGTCTGGAAGGAAATTTAGCTCTCATGGATGGAATGTGAGACAAAAGAACATGGTGAGTTGCTCAGGAAAGGGGTGCAATGTTGTTAAAAAGCACGGGAATCGTGTCTAATGTGATGCAGTGAACTGTTCCTCATTGTTCTGGAAATGAATGGAGCCTTTTCTGACAGAATGGTGTGCAATAAACATGGTGCAATGTTCTGGAATGGGTTAGAATCTTGGAGCATAGGATGGAATGGCATTTGATGTGATGAAATAGACAGTCCTTAATGGGTTGTATGTGAATCGAGCCTCCTTGTAGGAATGGAACGCAAAAGAACATAGTTGAATGTTGTGAAACGAAGTGGAGAGCTGTGGAATGGAGTGTCATGGGTGTAATGTGATGCTATACACCTTTCTTGATTATTTTGGGAAAGAGTGGAGCCTTCCTTTGCAGAATGGAACGCTATAGAACACGGTGGAGTGCTGTGGTATGGAGTGCAATGTTGTGAAATGGAGTTGAATCGCTTGTAATGTGACGCCATAAAGGGTCCCATAGCGATTGGAAAGCGAATGCTGACTTGCCTGACAGAATCAAACGTAGTACAATGTAGTGGATTGTTGCGGAATAGCGTGAAGTTGTGAAATAGAGTGTAATGCGGTGTAATGTGAAATAATAGAGGGTTCCTGAGCGTTTTTGTAGAGAATGGTGCCTTCTTTGTAACTATGGAAGGCAATAAAAAGTAGTCGAATATTTGGAATGGAGTAGAATCTTATGCAATTCTGTGGAATGGCATGTGAATTGACACAATAGGCTGTTTCTGAATGATTTGAAAGCTACGGCGCCTTCTACCACAAAATGGAATGCAATGAATTGTGGTGGAATGTTGCACAATGGAGTGCAGTGCTGTGGCATTGAGTGGAACGTGGTGTAATGTGACGCAGAAGAGATTCCCTGGGTTGTTTCGATAAGAATGGTACCTACTTTGTCACAACAGAACTCAGTGGCACTTGTTGGAATGTTGGGGGAATGGAGTAGAATCTGTGGAATGTAGAGGAATGGCATGTGACGAGACAAAATAGGAAGTTCGTGAATCTTTTGATAGCGAATGAAGCATTCTTTGGCAGAATGGAATGCAATAGAACACTGTGGAATGTTGTGGAATGGAGGGTAATTTTGTGCAATGGAGTGTAATCGTCTCAAATGTGACATAATAAAGGTCTCCAGAGTGGTTTGGAAGCGAATGGTGCCTACTTAGCCAGAATGTAAAGCAAATGAATATGGTGGAATATCAGGGAGTGGAGTAAAATGTGCAGTCTAGCGGAATGGGGTGTAATGTGATGCAATAGAGTGTTACATATTGTTTTGGAAACCAATGGAGACTACTCTGACAGAATGGAACGCTATAGAAAGTGGTGGAATTTTGTGGAGTTAAATGCTATTTGGTAGATTGTTGTAGAATCACGTGTAATGTGACACAACGTAGAGTTCCTGAGTGGTCTCGAAGCAAATGGAGCTCTCTTTGATGCAATGGAACGCCTCAGAACAAAGTGAGATGTTCCAAAATACAGTGCAATGTTGTTAAATGGACTGTAAATGTGTGTGATGTGACGCAGTAGAGTGTTCCTCGTTGTTTTGGAAAGGAATGGAGCCTTATTCGACAGAATGGAATGCAATAGAACGTGGTGGAATGTTGTGGAATGGAGTAGAATCTTGTACAGTGGAGTTGAATGGCATTAGATGTGATGCAATAGAAAGTCCTTAATGGGTTGGAAGTGAATCGAGCCTTCCTTGTAGGAAGAGAACACAAAAGAATATGGTGGAATGTTGCCAAATGTAGTGCAGAGTTGTGGAATGGAGTGTAACGGGGTGTAGTGTAATGTAATAGATGGTTCCTGTATTTTTGGGAAAAGAGTGCAGCCTTATTTTGCAGAGAGGAGCACGATAGTTCACGGTGGAGTGCTGTGGAATGGAGTGAAATTTTGTGGAATGCTGTTGAATCTGTTTAAATGTGACGCAAAAAAGGGTTCTGGAGTGATTTAGAAGCGAATGCAGCCTTGCTGGATGGAGCCGAACACAATAGAACGCGGTGGAATGTTGCAGAATACAGTGAAATGTTGTGAAATGCATTGTATTGGGGTGTAGTGTGATGCAATAGAGGGTTCCTGAGAGATTTTGTAGAGAATGGTGAATTCTTTGTAAAAATGGAATGCCATAGAATGCAGAGGAATGTTTGGAATGTAGAAGAATCTTGTGGAATCATGTGTAATGACAAGTGAATTGACATAGTAGGCTGTTCCTGAATGGTTTGGAAGCCATGGAGTCTTCATTTACAGAATGGAATGCAATGGAATACGGTGGAATACAGCACAATGGAGCGGAAAGCTGTGCTATAGAGTGGAACATGGTGTAATGTGACGCAGCATAGAATTCCGGGTTGTTTGGTTACGAATGTTGCCTACTTTGCCACAGAGGAACTCAGTAGAACTGGCTGGAATGTTGGGGATGTAGTAGAATCTTGTGAAATGGAGTGTAATGGCATGTGAAGTGACACGATAGGAAGTTCGTGAATTGTATGGAAGCAAATGAAGCATTAAAGGCAGAATGGAACGCACTAGAGCGTGGTGGAATGCGGTGCTTTGGAGTGCAGTGTCGTGGAGTGGAGTGGAGTCGGCTGTAATGTGACATAGTACAGGGCTCCAGACTGGTTTGGAAGCGCATGGTGCCTCTTTTGCCGGAATGTAAAGCAAACGAATGTGCTGGAATACTGGGGAATTAAGTAAAATGTTGTGGAGTGGAGGGGAATGGGGTGTAATTTGATACAATAGAGTGTTACAGGTTGTTTTGGAAACGAATGGAGCCTTCATTTACAGAATGGAACGCTATAGAACATGGTGGAATTTTGGGGAGTTAAGTGCAATTTTGTAGATTGGTGTAGAATCGTGTGTAATGTGACCAAATATAGAATTCCTGAGTGTTCTCGAAGCATATGGAGATCTCTTTGATAGAATGAAACGCCAGAGATCATGTTGAGATGTTCAGGAATGGAGTGCAATATTCTTAAATGGACTGGAATCGTGTGTAATGTGACGCAGTAGAGTGTTCCTCATTGTTTTCGAAAGGAATGGAGTCTTATTTGACAGAACGGAATGCCACAGAACGTGGTGGAATGCTGCGGAATGGAGTAGAATCTTGTAGAATAGAGGGGAATGGCACTTGATGTGATGCAATAGACCGTCCTTAATGGGTTGGACGTAAATCGTGCCTTCACTGCCAGAAAGGAACAAAACAGAACACAGTAGAATTTTGTGAAATGAAGTGGATAGCTCTGGAATGGAGTGAAATGGGGTGTAATGTGACGCTATAGACAGTTCCTGATTGGGAAAAGAGTGGAGCCTTCTTTTGTAGAATATAACACGATAGAACACTGTGGAGTGCTGTGACATGGAGCGCGATGTTGTGGAATGGTGTTGAATCGGTTGTAATGTGATGCAATAAAGGTTTCTGGAGTGATTTGGAAGCGAATGCAGCCTTGCCGGATGGTATCGAACATAATAGAACGTGGTGGAATGTTTCGGAATAGAGAGGAAGGTTATGAAATGTAGTGTAAAGGGTGTAATGTGATGCCATAGGGGATTCCTGAGAGATTTTGTAGAGAACGGCGAATTCTTTGTAAGAATGGAATGCCATAGAAGGCAATGGAATGTTTGGATAGGTAGAATCTTGTGGAATCATGTGCAATGGCATGTGAATTGAAGCCATAGGCTGTTCCTGAACAGACTGGAAGCTATGGGGCATTCATTTACAGAATGGAATGCAATGGAATGTTTTGGAATGTGGCACAGTGGAGTGCAATGTGTGGAATTGGGTGGAACGTTGCGAAATGTGACTCAACAGAGAGTTCCTGGGTTTTTTGGAAACGAATGGTGCCTCCTTTGCCGGAATGTAAGCCAATGAATGTACTGGATTATTGCAGAATGGAGTAAAATGTTGTGGAATGGAGTGGAATGGGATGTAATGTGATGCAATAGAGTGTTACAGATTTTCCTGGGAACGAATGGAGCCTTCTTTGACAGAATCGAACACTATAGCATGTTGTGGAATTTTGTGTAGTTAAGTTAAATTTTGTAGAATGGTGTAGAATCCGAGCAATGTGACACAATATAGAGTTGCTGAGTGGTCTAGAAGCAAATGTAGCTCACATTGATGCAATGGGATGCAACAGAACATGGAGATATGTTCAGGAATGGAGTGCAATCTTGTTAAATGGACTGGCATCTTGCGTATTGTGACGCAGTAGAGTGTTCCTGATTGTTTTGCACACGAATGGACCCTTATTTGACAGAATGGAATGCAATAGAACGTAGTGGATTATTGTGGAAAATATTAAAATCTTGTAGAATTGAGTGGAATGGCATTTGATTTGATGCAATAGACAGTCCTTAATGGATTGGAAGTGATTCGAGCCTTTTTTGTAGGAATGAGATGCAAAAGAACATAGTGGAACGTAGTGAAATGAAGTGGAGAGCTGTGGAACGAGTTATATTGTGAAGCCATAGACGGTTCCTGATTGTTTTGGAGAAGAGGGGAGCTTTCTTTTCCAGAATGGAGCGCGATAGAACACGGTGGAGTGTTGTGGAATGGAGTTAAATCGGTTGTAATGTGACGCAGTAAAGGGATCGGAGAGATTTTTACTCAAAGGCAGCCTTGCTGGATGGAATCAAACGTAATAGAACGTGGTGGAATGTTGTGAAATGGAGTGTAATGGGATAAAATGTGATGCAGTAGAGGGTTCCTGTGAGATTTTGTAGAGAGTGGTGCCTTCTTTGTAACAGTGGAATGCCATTGAATCCAGTGGAATGTTGGGGATGGAGAAGAATCTTCTGGAATCGTGTGGAATGGCATCCGAAATGATGCAAAACACTGTTCCTGAATGGTTTGGTAGCTATGGGGCCTGCTTTTACATAATGGAATGTGGGGGAATGTTGCACAATGGAGTGCAATGCTGTCGTATTGAGTGCAACGTTGTGTAATGGGACGCAACAGAGAGTTCCTGGGTTGTTTCGATAAGAAAGGTGACTACTTTGTCACAATGAATCTCCGTAGAACATGTTTGAATGTGGCTGAATGGAGTAGAATATTGTGGAATGCGGATTAATGGCTTGTGAAGTGACACAATAGGAAGTTCGAGAATTGTTTGGTAGGAAGTGGAGCATTTTTTTTTTTGAAGAATGAAATGCAATAGAACGTGGTGAATTGTGGAATGTAGGGCAATGTTGTGGAATGGAGAGGAATCGGCTGTAATGTGACATACTAAAGGTCTCCAGAGTGTTTTGGAAGCGAAAGGTACCTCCTTTGCAAGAATGTTAAGCAAATAAATGTGCTGGAATATTGGGGAATGAAGTAAAATGTTGTGTAATGAAGTGGAAAGGGGAGTAATGTTATGCAATAGAGTGTTACAGATCGTTATGGAAATGAACGGAGCATTCTTTGACAGATGGAACTCTATGGAAAGTGGTATAATTTTGTGGCGTTCAATGCAATTTTGTCGATTCTTCTAGAATCGTGTGTAATGTGATACAATATAGAGTTCCTGAGTGGTCTGGAAGGAAATTTAGCTCTCATGGATGGAATGTGAGACAAAAGAACATGGTGAGTTGCTCAGGAAAGGGGTGCAATGTTGTTAAAAAGCACGGGAATCGTGTCTAATGTGATGCAGTGAACTGTTCCTCATTGTTCTGGAAATGAATGGAGCCTTTTCTGACAGAATGGTGTGCAATAAACATGGTGCAATGTTCTGGAATGGGTTAGAATCTTGGAGCATAGGATGGAATGGCATTTGATGTGATGAAATAGACAGTCCTTAATGGGTTGTATGTGAATCGAGCCTCCTTGTAGGAATGGAACGCAAAAGAACATAGTTGAATGTTGTGAAACGAAGTGGAGAGCTGTGGAATGGAGTGTCATGGGTGTAATGTGATGCTATACACCTTTCTTGATTATTTTGGGAAAGAGTGGAGCCTTCCTTTGCAGAATGGAACGCTATAGAACACGGTGGAGTGCTGTGGTATGGAGTGCAATGTTGTGAAATGGAGTTGAATCGCTTGTAATGTGACGCCATAAAGGGTCCCATAGCGATTGGAAAGCGAATGCTGACTTGCCTGACAGAATCAAACGTAGTACAATGTAGTGGATTGTTGCGGAATAGCGTGAAGTTGTGAAATAGAGTGTAATGCGGTGTAATGTGAAATAATAGAGGGTTCCTGAGCGTTTTTGTAGAGAATGGTGCCTTCTTTGTAACTATGGAAGGCAATAAAAAGTAGTCGAATATTTGGAATGGAGTAGAATCTTATGCAATTCTGTGGAATGGCATGTGAATTGACACAATAGGCTGTTTCTGAATGATTTGAAAGCTACGGCGCCTTCTACCACAAAATGGAATGCAATGAATTGTGGTGGAATGTTGCACAATGGAGTGCAGTGCTGTGGCATTGAGTGGAACGTGGTGTAATGTGACGCAGAAGAGATTCCCTGGGTTGTTTCGATAAGAATGGTACCTACTTTGTCACAACAGAACTCAGTGGCACTTGTTGGAATGTTGGGGGAATGGAGTAGAATCTGTGGAATGTAGAGGAATGGCATGTGACGAGACAAAATAGGAAGTTCGTGAATCTTTTGATAGCGAATGAAGCATTCTTTGGCAGAATGGAATGCAATAGAACACTGTGGAATGTTGTGGAATGGAGGGTAATTTTGTGCAATGGAGTGTAATCGTCTCAAATGTGACATAATAAAGGTCTCCAGAGTGGTTTGGAAGCGAATGGTGCCTACTTAGCCAGAATGTAAAGCAAATGAATATGGTGGAATATCAGGGAGTGGAGTAAAATGTGCAGTCTAGCGGAATGGGGTGTAATGTGATGCAATAGAGTGTTACATATTGTTTTGGAAACCAATGGAGACTACTCTGACAGAATGGAACGCTATAGAAAGTGGTGGAATTTTGTGGAGTTAAATGCTATTTGGTAGATTGTTGTAGAATCACGTGTAATGTGACACAACGTAGAGTTCCTGAGTGGTCTCGAAGCAAATGGAGCTCTCTTTGATGCAATGGAACGCCTCAGAACAAAGTGAGATGTTCCAAAATACAGTGCAATGTTGTTAAATGGACTGTAAATGTGTGCGATGTGACGCAGTAGAGTGTTCCTCGTTGTTTTGGAAAGGAATGGAGCCTTATTCGACAGAATGGAATGCAATAGAACGTGGTGGAATGTTGTGGAATGGAGTAGAATCTTGTACAGTGGAGTTGAATGGCATTAGATGTGATGCAATAGAAAGTCCTTAATGGGTTGGAAGTGAATCGAGCCTTCCTTGTAGGAAGAGAACACAAAAGAATATGGTGGAATGTTGCCAAATGTAGTGCAGAGTTGTGGAATGGAGTGTAACGGGGTGTAGTGTAATGTAATAGATGGTTCCTGTATTTTTGGGAAAAGAGTGCAGCCTTATTTTGCAGAGAGGAGCACGATAGTTCACGGTGGAGTGCTGTGGAATGGAGTGAAATTTTGTGGAATGCTGTTGAATCTGTTTAAATGTGACGCAAAAAAGGGTTCTGGAGTGATTTAGAAGCGAATGCAGCCTTGCTGGATGGAGCCGAACACAATAGAACGCGGTGGAATGTTGCAGAATACAGTGAAATGTTGTGAAATGCATTGTATTGGGGTGTAGTGTGATGCAATAGAGGGTTCCTGAGAGATTTTGTAGAGAATGGTGAATTCTTTGTATAAATGGAATGCCATAGAATGCAGAGGAATGTTTGGAATGTAGAAGAATCTTGTGGAATCATGTGTAATGACAAGTGAATTGACATAGTAGGCTGTTCCTGAATGGTTTGGAAGCCATGGAGTCTTCATTTACAGAATGGAATGCAATGGAATACGGTGGAATACAGCACAATGGAGCGGAAAGCTGTGCTATAGAGTGGAACATGGTGTAATGTGACGCAGCATAGAATTCTGGGTTGTTTGGTTACGAATGTTGCCTACTTTGCCACAGAGGAACTCAGTAGAACTGGCTGGAATGTTGGGGATGTAGTAGAATCTTGTGAAATGGAGTGTAATGGCATGTGAAGTGACACGATAGGAAGTTCGTGAATTGTATGGAAGCAAATGAAGCATTAAAGGCAGAATGGAACGCACTAGGGCGTGGTGGAATGCGGTGCTTTGGAGTGCAGTGTCGTGGAGTGGAGTGGAGTCGGCTGTAATGTGACATAGTACAGGGCTCCAGACTGGTTTGGAAGCGCATGGTGCCTCTTTTGCCGGAATGTAAAGCAAACGAATGTGCTGGAATACTGGGGAATTAAGTAAAATGTTGTGGAGTGGAGGGGAATGGGGTGTAATTTGATACAATAGAGTGTTACAGGTTGTTTTGGAAACGAATGGAGCCTTCATTTACAGAATGGAACGCTATAGAACATGGTGGAATTTTGGGGAGTTAAGTGCAATTTTGTAGATTGGTGTAGAATCGTGTGTAATGTGACCAAATATAGAATTCCTGAGTGTTCTCGAAGCATATGGAGATCTCTTTGATAGAATGAAACGCCAGAGATCATGTTGAGATGTTCAGGAATGGAGTGCAATATTCTTAAATGGACTGGAATCGTGTGTAATGTGACGCAGTAGAGTGTTCCTCATTGTTTTCGAAAGGAATGGAGTCTTATTTGACAGAACGGAATGCCACAGAACGTGGTGGAATGCTGCGGAATGGAGTAGAATCTTGTAGAATAGAGGGGAATGGCACTTGATGTGATGCAATAGACCGTCCTTAATGGGTTGGACGTAAATCGTGCCTTCACTGCCAGAAAGGAACAAAACAGAACACAGTAGAATTTTGTGAAATGAAGTGGATAGCTCTGGAATGGAGTGAAATGGGGTGTAATGTGACGCTATAGACAGTTCCTGATTGGGAAAAGAGTGGAGCCTTCTTTTGTAGAATATAACACGATAGAACACTGTGGAGTGCTGTGACATGGAGCGCGATGTTGTGGAATGGTGTTGAATCGGTTGTAATGTGATGCAATAAAGGTTTCTGGAGTGATTTGGAAGCGAATGCAGCCTTGCCGGATGCTATCGAACATAATAGAACGTGGTGGAATGTTTCGGAATAGAGAGGAAGGTTATGAAATGTAGTGTAAAGGGTGTAATGTGATGCCATAGGGGATTCCTGAGAGATTTTGTAGAGAACGGCGAATTCTTTGTAAGAATGGAATGCCATAGAAGGCAATGGAATGTTTGGATAGGTAGAATCTTGTGGAATCATGTGCAATGGCATGTGAATTGAAGCCATAGGCTGTTCCTGAACAGACTGGAAGCTATGGGGCATTCATTTACAGAATGGAATGCAATGGAATGTTTTGGAATGTGGCACAGTGGAGTGCAATGTGTGGAATTGGGTGGAACGTTGCGAAATGTGACTCAACAGAGAGTTCCTGGGTTTTTTGGAAACGAATGGTGCCTCCTTTGCCGGAATGTAAGCCAATGAATGTACTGGATTATTGCAGAATGGAGTAAAATGTTGTGGAATGGAGTGGAATGGGATGTAATGTGATGCAATAGAGTGTTACAGATTTTCCTGGGAACGAATGGAGCCTTCTTTGACAGAATCGAACACTATAGCATGTTGTGGAATTTTGTGTAGTTAAGTTAAATTTTGTAGAATGGTGTAGAATCCGAGCAATGTGACACAATATAGAGTTGCTGAGTGGTCTAGAAGCAAATGTAGCTCACATTGATGCAATGGGATGCAACAGAACATGGAGATATGTTCAGGAATGGAGTGCAATCTTGTTAAATGGACTGGCATCTTGTGTATTGTGACGCAGTAGAGTGTTCCTGATTGTTTTGCACACGAATGGACCCTTATTTGACAGAATGGAATGCAATAGAACGTAGTGGATTATTGTGGAAAATATTAAAATCTTGTAGAATTGAGTGGAATGGCATTTGATTTGATGCAATAGACAGTCCTTAATGGATTGGAAGTGATTCGAGCCTTTTTTGTAGGAATGAGATGCAAAAGAACATAGTGGAACGTAGTGAAATGAAGTGGAGAGCTGTGGAACGAGTTATATTGTGAAGCCATAGACGGTTCCTGATTGTTTTGGAGAAGAGGGGAGCTTTCTTTTCCAGAGTGGAGCGCGATAGAACACGGTGGAGTGTTGTGGAATGGAGTTAAATCGGTTGTAATGTGACGCAGTAAAGGGATCGGAGAGATTTTTACTCAAAGGCAGCCTTGCTGGATGGAATCAAACGTAATAGAACGTGGTGGAATGTTGTGAAATGGAGTGTAATGGGATAAAATGTGATGCAGTAGAGGGTTCCTGTGAGATTTTGTAGAGAGTGGTGCCTTCTTTGTAACAGTGGAATGCCATTGAATCCAGTGGAATGTTGGGAATGGAGAAGAATCTTCTGGAATCGTGTGGAATGGCATCCGAAATGATGCAAAACACTGTTCCTGAATGGTTTGGTAGCTATGGGGCCTGCTTTTACATAATGGAATGTGGGGGAATGTTGCACAATGGAGTGCAATGCTGTCGTATTGAGTGCAACGTTGTGTAATGGGACGCAACAGAGAGTTCCTGGGTTGTTTCGATAAGAAAGGTGACTACTTTGTCACAATGAATCTCCGTAGAACATGTTTGAATGTGGCTGAATGGAGTAGAATATTGTGGAATGCGGATTAATGGCTTGTGAAGTGACACAATAGGAAGTTCGAGAATTGTTTGGTAGGAAGTGGAGCATTTTTTTTTTTGAAGAATGAAATGCAATAGAACGTGGTGAATTGTGGAATGTAGGGCAATGTTGTGGAATGGAGAGGAATCGGCTGTAATGTGACATACTAAAGGTCTCCAGAGTGTTTTGGAAGCGAAAGGTACCTCCTTTGCAAGAATGTTAAGCAAATAAATGTGCTGGAATATTGGGGAATGAAGTAAAATGTTGTGTAATGAAGTGGAAAGGGGAGTAATGTTATGCAATAGAGTGTTACAGATCGTTATGGAAATGAACGGAGCATTCTTTGACAGATGGAACTCTATGGAAAGTGGTATAATTTTGTGGCGTTCAATGCAATTTTGTCGATTCTTCTAGAATCGTGTGTAATGTGATACAATATAGAGTTCCTGAGTGGTCTGGAAGGAAATTTAGCTCTCATGGATGGAATGTGAGACAAAAGAACATGGTGAGTTGCTCAGGAAAGGGGTGCAATGTTGTTAAAAAGCACGGCAATCGTGTCTAATGTGATGCAGTGAACTGTTCCTCATTGTTCTGGAAATGAATGGAGCCTTTTCTGACAGAATGGTGTGCAATAAACATGGTGCAATGTTCTGGAATGGGGTAGAATCTTGGAGCATAGGATGGAATGGCATTTGATGTGATGAAATAGACAGTCCTTAATGGGTTGTATGTGAATCGAGCCTCCTTGTAGGAATGGAACGCAAAAGAACATAGTTGAATGTTGTGAAACGAAGTGGAGAGCTGTGGAATGGAGTGTCATGGGTGTAATGTGATGCTATACACCTTTCTTGATTATTTTGGGAAAGAGTGGAGCCTTCCTTTGCAGAATGGAACGCTATAGAACACGGTGGAGTGCTGTGGTATGGAGTGCAATGTTGTGAAATGGAGTTGAATCGCTTGTAATGTGACGCCATAAAGGGTCCCATAGCGATTGGAAAGCGAATGCTGACTTGCCTGACAGAATCAAACGTAGTACAAAGTAGTGGATTGTTGCGGAATAGCGTGAAGTTGTGAAATAGAGTGTAATGCGGTGTAATGTGAAATAATAGAGGGTTCCTGAGCGTTTTTGTAGAGAATGGTGCCTTCTTTGTAACTATGGAAGGCAATAAAAAGTAGTCGAATATTTGGAATGGAGTAGAATCTTATGCAATTCTGTGGAATGGCATGTGAATTGACACAATAGGCTGTTTCTGAATGATTTGAAAGCTACGGCGCCTTCTACCACAAAATGGAATGCAATGAATTGTGGTGGAATGTTGCACAATGGAGTGCAGTGCTGTGGCATTGAGTGGAACGTGGTGTAATGTGACGCAGAAGAGATTCCCTGGGTTGTTTCGATAAGAATGGTACCTACTTTGTCACAACAGAACTCAGTGGCACTTGTTGGAATGTTGGGGGAATGGAGTAGAATCTGTGGAATGTAGAGGAATGGCATGTGACGAGACAAAATAGGAAGTTCGTGAATCTTTTGATAGCGAATGAAGCATTCTTTGGCAGAATGGAATGCAATAGAACACTGTGGAATGTTGTGGAATGGAGGGTAATTTTGTGCAATGGAGTGTAATCGTCTCAAATGTGACATAATAAAGGTCTCCAGAGTGGTTTGGAAGCGAATGGTGCCTACTTAGCCAGAATGTAAAGCAAATGAATATGGTGGAATATCAGGGAGTGGAGTAAAATGTGCAGTCTAGCGGAATGGGGTGTAATGTGATGCAATAGAGTGTTACATATTGTTTTGGAAACCAATGGAGACTACTCTGACAGAATGGAACGCTATAGAAAGTGGTGGAATTTTGTGGAGTTAAATGCTATTTGGTAGATTGTTGTAGAATCACGTGTAATGTGACACAACGTAGAGTTCCTGAGTGGTCTCGAAGCAAATGGAGCTCTCTTTGATGCAATGGAACGCCTCAGAACAAAGTGAGATGTTCCAAAATACAGTGCAATGTTGTTAAATGGACTGTAAATGTGTGCGATGTGACGCAGTAGAGTGTTCCTCGTTGTTTTGGAAAGGAATGGAGCCTTATTCGACAGAATGGAATGCAATAGAACGTGGTGGAATGTTGTGGAATGGAGTAGAATCTTGTACAGTGGAGTTGAATGGCATTAGATGTGATGCAATAGAAAGTCCTTAATGGGTTGGAAGTGAATCGAGCCTTCCTTGTAGGAAGAGAACACAAAAGAATATGGTGGAATGTTGCCAAATGTAGTGCAGAGTTGTGGAATGGAGTGTAACGGGGTGTAGTGTAATGTAATAGATGGTTCCTGTATTTTTGGGAAAAGAGTGCAGCCTTATTTTGCAGAGAGGAGCACGATAGTTCACGGTGGAGTGCTGTGGAATGGAGTGAAATTTTGTGGAATGCTGTTGAATCTGTTTAAATGTGACGCAAAAAAGGGTTCTGGAGTGATTTAGAAGCGAATGCAGCCTTGCTGGATGGAGCCGAACACAATAGAACGCGGTGGAATGTTGCAGAATACAGTGAAATGTTGTGAAATGCATTGTATTGGGGTGTAGTGTGATGCAATAGAGGGTTCCTGAGAGATTTTGTAGAGAATGGTGAATTCTTTGTATAAATGGAATGCCATAGAATGCAGAGGAATGTTTGGAATGTAGAAGAATCTTGTGGAATCATGTGTAATGACAAGTGAATTGACATAGTAGGCTGTTCCTGAATGGTTTGGAAGCCATGGAGTCTTCATTTACAGAATGGAATGCAATGGAATACGGTGGAATACAGCACAATGGAGCGGAAAGCTGTGCTATAGAGTGGAACATGGTGTAATGTGACGCAGCATAGAATTCCGGGTTGTTTGGTTACGAATGTTGCCTACTTTGCCACAGAGGAACTCAGTAGAACTGGCTGGAATGTTGGGGATGTAGTAGAATCTTGTGAAATGGAGTGTAATGGCATGTGAAGTGACACGATAGGAAGTTCGTGAATTGTATGGAAGCAAATGAAGCATTAAAGGCAGAATGGAACGCACTAGGGCGTGGTGGAATGCGGTGCTTTGGAGTGCAGTGTCGTGGAGTGGAGTGGAGTCGGCTGTAATGTGACATAGTACAGGGCTCCAGACTGGTTTGGAAGCGCATGGTGCCTCTTTTGCCGGAATGTAAAGCAAACGAATGTGCTGGAATACTGGGGAATTAAGTAAAATGTTGTGGAGTGGAGGGGAATGGGGTGTAATTTGATACAATAGAGTGTTACAGGTTGTTTTGGAAACGAATGGAGCCTTCATTTACAGAATGGAACGCTATAGAACATGGTGGAATTTTGGGGAGTTAAGTGCAATTTTGTAGATTGGTGTAGAATCGTGTGTAATGTGACCAAATATAGAATTCCTGAGTGTTCTCGAAGCATATGGAGATCTCTTTGATAGAATGAAACGCCAGAGATCATGTTGAGATGTTCAGGAATGGAGTGCAATATTCTTAAATGGACTGGAATCGTGTGTAATGTGACGCAGTAGAGTGTTCCTCATTGTTTTCGAAAGGAATGGAGTCTTATTTGACAGAACGGAATGCCACAGAACGTGGTGGAATGCTGCGGAATGGAGTAGAATCTTGTAGAATAGAGGGGAATGGCACTTGATGTGATGCAATAGACCGTCCTTAATGGGTTGGACGTAAATCGTGCCTTCACTGCCAGAAAGGAACAAAACAGAACACAGTAGAATTTTGTGAAATGAAGTGGATAGCTCTGGAATGGAGTGAAATGGGGTGTAATGTGACGCTATAGACAGTTCCTGATTGGGAAAAGAGTGGAGCCTTCTTTTGTAGAATATAACACGATAGAACACTGTGGAGTGCTGTGACATGGAGCGCGATGTTGTGGAATGGTGTTGAATCGGTTGTAATGTGATGCAATAAAGGTTTCTGGAGTGATTTGGAAGCGAATGCAGCCTTGCCGGATGGTATCGAACATAATAGAACGTGGTGGAATGTTTCGGAATAGAGAGGAAGGTTATGAAATGTAGTGTAAAGGGTGTAATGTGATGCCATAGGGGATTCCTGAGAGATTTTGTAGAGAACGGCGAATTCTTTGTAAGAATGGAATGCCATAGAAGGCAATGGAATGTTTGGATAGGTAGAATCTTGTGGAATCATGTGCAATGGCATGTGAATTGAAGCCATAGGCTGTTCCTGAACATACTGGAAGCTATGGGGCATTCATTTACAAAATGGAATGCAATGGAATGTTTTGGAATGTGGCACAGTGGAGTGCAATGTGTGGAATTGGGTGGAACGTTGCGAAATGTGACTCAACAGAGAGTTCCTGGGTTTTTTGGAAACGAATGGTGCCTCCTTTGCCGGAATGTAAGCCAATGAATGTACTGGATTATTGCAGAATGGAGTAAAATGTTGTGGAATGGAGTGGAATGGGATGTAATGTGATGCAATAGAGTGTTACAGATTTTCCTGGGAACGAATGGAGCCTTCTTTGACAGAATCGAACACTATAGCATGTTGTGGAATTTTGTGTAGTTAAGTTAAATTTTGTAGAATGGTGTAGAATCCGAGCAATGTGACACAATATAGAGTTGCTGAGTGGTCTAGAAGCAAATGTAGCTCACATTGATGCAATGGGATGCAACAGAACATGGAGATATGTTCAGGAATGGAGTGCAATCTTGTTAAATGGACTGGCATCTTGTGTATTGTGACGCAGTAGAGTGTTCCTGATTGTTTTGCACACGAATGGACCCTTATTTGACAGAATGGAATGCAATAGAACGTAGTGGATTATTGTGGAAAATATTAAAATCTTGTAGAATTGAGTGGAATGGCATTTGATTTGATGCAATAGACAGTCCTTAATGGATTGGAAGTGATTCGAGCCTTTTTTGTAGGAATGAGATGCAAAAGAACATAGTGGAACGTAGTGAAATGAAGTGGAGAGCTGTGGAACGAGTTATATTGTGAAGCCATAGACGGTTCCTGATTGTTTTGGAGAAGAGGGGAGCTTTCTTTTCCAGAATGGAGCGCGATAGAACACGGTGGAGTGTTGTGGAATGGAGTTAAATCGGTTGTAATGTGACGCAGTAAAGGGATCGGAGAGATTTTTACTCAAAGGCAGCCTTGCTGGATGGAATCAAACGTAATAGAACGTGGTGGAATGTTGTGAAATGGAGTGTAATGGGATAAAATGTGATGCAGTAGAGGGTTCCTGTGAGATTTTGTAGAGAGTGGTGCCTTCTTTGTAACAGTGGAATGCCATTGAATCCAGTGGAATGTTGGGAATGGAGAAGAATCTTCTGGAATCGTGTGGAATGGCATCCGAAATGATGCAAAACACTGTTCCTGAATGGTTTGGTAGCTATGGGGCCTGCTTTTACATAATGGAATGTGGGGGAATGTTGCACAATGGAGTGCAATGCTGTCGTATTGAGTGCAACGTTGTGTAATGGGACGCAACAGAGAGTTCCTGGGTTGTTTCGATAAGAAAGGTGACTACTTTGTCACAATGAATCTCCGTAGAACATGTTTGAATGTGGCTGAATGGAGTAGAATATTGTGGAATGCGGATTAATGGCTTGTGAAGTGACACAATAGGAAGTTCGAGAATTGTTTGGTAGGAAGTGGAGCATTTTTTTTTTTGAAGAATGAAATGCAATAGAACGTGGTGAATTGTGGAATGTAGGGCAATGTTGTGGAATGGAGAGGAATCGGCTGTAATGTGACATACTAAAGGTCTCCAGAGTGTTTTGGAAGCGAAAGGTACCTCCTTTGCAAGAATGTTAAGCAAATAAATGTGCTGGAATATTGGGGAATGAAGTAAAATGTTGTGTAATGAAGTGGAAAGGGGAGTAATGTTATGCAATAGAGTGTTACAGATCGTTATGGAAATGAACGGAGCATTCTTTGACAGATGGAACTCTATGGAAAGTGGTATAATTTTGTGGCGTTCAATGCAATTTTGTCGATTCTTCTAGAATCGTGTGTAATGTGATACAATATAGAGTTCCTGAGTGGTCTGGAAGGAAATTTAGCTCTCATGGATGGAATGTGAGACAAAAGAACATGGTGAGTTGCTCAGGAAAGGGGTGCAATGTTGTTAAAAAGCACGGCAATCGTGTCTAATGTGATGCAGTGAACTGTTCCTCATTGTTCTGGAAATGAATGGAGCCTTTTCTGACAGAATGGTGTGCAATAAACATGGTGCAATGTTCTGGAATGGGGTAGAATCTTGGAGCATAGGATGGAATGGCATTTGATGTGATGAAATAGACAGTCCTTAATGGGTTGTATGTGAATCGAGCCTCCTTGTAGGAATGGAACGCAAAAGAACATAGTTGAATGTTGTGAAACGAAGTGGAGAGCTGTGGAATGGAGTGTCATGGGTGTAATGTGATGCTATACACCTTTCTTGATTATTTTGGGAAAGAGTGGAGCCTTCCTTTGCAGAATGGAACGCTATAGAACACGGTGGAGTGCTGTGGTATGGAGTGCAATGTTGTGAAATGGAGTTGAATCGCTTGTAATGTGACGCCATAAAGGGTCCCATAGCGATTGGAAAGCGAATGCTGACTTGCCTGACAGAATCAAACGTAGTACAAAGTAGTGGATTGTTGCGGAATAGCGTGAAGTTGTGAAATAGAGTGTAATGCGGTGTAATGTGAAATAATAGAGGGTTCCTGAGCGTTTTTGTAGAGAATGGTGCCTTCTTTGTAACTATGGAAGGCAATAAAAAGTAGTCGAATATTTGGAATGGAGTAGAATCTTATGCAATTCTGTGGAATGGCATGTGAATTGACACAATAGGCTGTTTCTGAATGATTTGAAAGCTACGGCGCCTTCTACCACAAAATGGAATGCAATGAATTGTGGTGGAATGTTGCACAATGGAGTGCAGTGCTGTGGCATTGAGTGGAACGTGGTGTAATGTGACGCAGAAGAGATTCCCTGGGTTGTTTCGATAAGAATGGTACCTACTTTGTCACAACAGAACTCAGTGGCACTTGTTGGAATGTTGGGGGAATGGAGTAGAATCTGTGGAATGTAGAGGAATGGCATGTGACGAGACAAAATAGGAAGTTCGTGAATCTTTTGATAGCGAATGAAGCATTCTTTGGCAGAATGGAATGCAATAGAACACTGTGGAATGTTGTGGAATGGAGGGTAATTTTGTGCAATGGAGTGTAATCGTCTCAAATGTGACATAATAAAGGTCTCCAGAGTGGTTTGGAAGCGAATGGTGCCTACTTAGCCAGAATGTAAAGCAAATGAATATGGTGGAATATCAGGGAGTGGAGTAAAATGTGCAGTCTAGCGGAATGGGGTGTAATGTGATGCAATAGAGTGTTACATATTGTTTTGGAAACCAATGGAGACTACTCTGACAGAATGGAACGCTATAGAAAGTGGTGGAATTTTGTGGAGTTAAATGCTATTTGGTAGATTGTTGTAGAATCACGTGTAATGTGACACAACGTAGAGTTCCTGAGTGGTCTCGAAGCAAATGGAGCTCTCTTTGATGCAATGGAACGCCTCAGAACAAAGTGAGATGTTCCAAAATACAGTGCAATGTTGTTAAATGGACTGTAAATGTGTGCGATGTGACGCAGTAGAGTGTTCCTCGTTGTTTTGGAAAGGAATGGAGCCTTATTCGACAGAATGGAATGCAATAGAACGTGGTGGAATGTTGTGGAATGGAGTAGAATCTTGTACAGTGGAGTTGAATGGCATTAGATGTGATGCAATAGAAAGTCCTTAATGGGTTGGAAGTGAATCGAGCCTTCCTTGTAGGAAGAGAACACAAAAGAATATGGTGGAATGTTGCCAAATGTAGTGCAGAGTTGTGGAATGGAGTGTAACGGGGTGTAGTGTAATGTAATAGATGGTTCCTGTATTTTTGGGAAAAGAGTGCAGCCTTATTTTGCAGAGAGGAGCACGATAGTTCACGGTGGAGTGCTGTGGAATGGAGTGAAATTTTGTGGAATGCTGTTGAATCTGTTTAAATGTGACGCAAAAAAGGGTTCTGGAGTGATTTAGAAGCGAATGCAGCCTTGCTGGATGGAGCCGAACACAATAGAACGCGGTGGAATGTTGCAGAATACAGTGAAATGTTGTGAAATGCATTGTATTGGGGTGTAGTGTGATGCAATAGAGGGTTCCTGAGAGATTTTGTAGAGAATGGTGAATTCTTTGTATAAATGGAATGCCATAGAATGCAGAGGAATGTTTGGAATGTAGAAGAATCTTGTGGAATCATGTGTAATGACAAGTGAATTGACATAGTAGGCTGTTCCTGAATGGTTTGGAAGCCATGGAGTCTTCATTTACAGAATGGAATGCAATGGAATACGGTGGAATACAGCACAATGGAGCGGAAAGCTGTGCTATAGAGTGGAACATGGTGTAATGTGACGCAGCATAGAATTCCGGGTTGTTTGGTTACGAATGTTGCCTACTTTGCCACAGAGGAACTCAGTAGAACTGGCTGGAATGTTGGGGATGTAGTAGAATCTTGTGAAATGGAGTGTAATGGCATGTGAAGTGACACGATAGGAAGTTCGTGAATTGTATGGAAGCAAATGAAGCATTAAAGGCAGAATGGAACGCACTAGGGCGTGGTGGAATGCGGTGCTTTGGAGTGCAGTGTCGTGGAGTGGAGTGGAGTCGGCTGTAATGTGACATAGTACAGGGCTCCAGACTGGTTTGGAAGCGCATGGTGCCTCTTTTGCCGGAATGTAAAGCAAACGAATGTGCTGGAATACTGGGGAATTAAGTAAAATGTTGTGGAGTGGAGGGGAATGGGGTGTAATTTGATACAATAGAGTGTTACAGGTTGTTTTGGAAACGAATGGAGCCTTCATTTACAGAATGGAACGCTATAGAACATGGTGGAATTTTGGGGAGTTAAGTGCAATTTTGTAGATTGGTGTAGAATCGTGTGTAATGTGACCAAATATAGAATTCCTGAGTGTTCTCGAAGCATATGGAGATCTCTTTGATAGAATGAAACGCCAGAGATCATGTTGAGATGTTCAGGAATGGAGTGCAATATTCTTAAATGGACTGGAATCGTGTGTAATGTGACGCAGTAGAGTGTTCCTCATTGTTTTCGAAAGGAATGGAGTCTTATTTGACAGAACGGAATGCCACAGAACGTGGTGGAATGCTGCGGAATGGAGTAGAATCTTGTAGAATAGAGGGGAATGGCACTTGATGTGATGCAATAGACCGTCCTTAATGGGTTGGACGTAAATCGTGCCTTCACTGCCAGAAAGGAACAAAACAGAACACAGTAGAATTTTGTGAAATGAAGTGGATAGCTCTGGAATGGAGTGAAATGGGGTGTAATGTGACGCTATAGACAGTTCCTGATTGGGAAAAGAGTGGAGCCTTCTTTTGTAGAATATAACACGATAGAACACTGTGGAGTGCTGTGACATGGAGCGCGATGTTGTGGAATGGTGTTGAATCGGTTGTAATGTGATGCAATAAAGGTTTCTGGAGTGATTTGGAAGCGAATGCAGCCTTGCCGGATGGTATCGAACATAATAGAACGTGGTGGAATGTTTCGGAATAGAGAGGAAGGTTATGAAATGTAGTGTAAAGGGTGTAATGTGATGCCATAGGGGATTCCTGAGAGATTTTGTAGAGAACGGCGAATTCTTTGTAAGAATGGAATGCCATAGAAGGCAATGGAATGTTTGGATAGGTAGAATCTTGTGGAATCATGTGCAATGGCATGTGAATTGAAGCCATAGGCTGTTCCTGAACAGACTGGAAGCTATGGGGCATTCATTTACAGAATGGAATGCAATGGAATGTTTTGGAATGTGGCACAGTGGAGTGCAATGTGTGGAATTGGGTGGAACGTTGCGAAATGTGACTCAACAGAGAGTTCCTGGGTTTTTTGGAAACGAATGGTGCCTCCTTTGCCGGAATGTAAGCCAATGAATGTACTGGATTATTGCAGAATGGAGTAAAATGTTGTGGAATGGAGTGGAATGGGATGTAATGTGATGCAATAGAGTGTTACAGATTTTCCTGGGAACGAATGGAGCCTTCTTTGACAGAATCGAACACTATAGCATGTTGTGGAATTTTGTGTAGTTAAGTTAAATTTTGTAGAATGGTGTAGAATCCGAGCAATGTGACACAATATAGAGTTGCTGAGTGGTCTAGAAGCAAATGTAGCTCACATTGATGCAATGGGATGCAACAGAACATGGAGATATGTTCATGAATGGAGTGCAATCTTGTTAAATGGACTGGCATCTTGTGTATTGTGACGCAGTAGAGTGTTCCTGATTGTTTTGCACACGAATGGACCCTTATTTGACAGAATGGAATGCAATAGAACGTAGTGGATTATTGTGGAAAATATTAAAATCTTGTAGAATTGAGTGGAATGGCATTTGATTTGATGCAATAGAGAGTCCTTAATGGATTGGAAGTGATTCGAGCCTTTTTTGTAGGAATGAGATGCAAAAGAACATAGTGGAACGTAGTGAAATGAAGTGGAGAGCTGTGGAACGAGTTATATTGTGAAGCCATAGACGGTTCCTGATTGTTTTGGAGAAGAGGGGAGCTTTCTTTTCCAGAATGGAGCGCGATAGAACACGGTGGAGTGTTGTGGAATGGAGTTAAATCGGTTGTAATGTGACGCAGTAAAGGGATCGGAGAGATTTTTACTCAAAGGCAGCCTTGCTGGATGGAATCAAACGTAATAGAACGTGGTGGAATGTTGTGAAATGGAGTGTAATGGGATAAAATGTGATGCAGTAGAGGGTTCCTGTGAGATTTTGTAGAGAGTGGTGCCTTCTTTGTAACAGTGGAATGCCATTGAATCCAGTGGAATGTTGGGAATGGAGAAGAATCTTCTGGAATCGTGTGGAATGGCATCCGAAATGATGCAAAACACTGTTCCTGAATGGTTTGGTAGCTATGGGGCCTGCTTTTACATAATGGAATGTGGGGGAATGTTGCACAATGGAGTGCAATGCTGTCGTATTGAGTGCAACGTTGTGTAATGGGACGCAACAGAGAGTTCCTGGGTTGTTTCGATAAGAAAGGTGACTACTTTGTCACAATGAATCTCCGTAGAACATGTTTGAATGTGGCTGAATGGAGTAGAATATTGTGGAATGCGGATTAATGGCTTGTGAAGTGACACAATAGGAAGTTCGAGAATTGTTTGGTAGGAAGTGGAGCATTTTTTTTTTTGAAGAATGAAATGCAATAGAACGTGGTGAATTGTGGAATGTAGGGCAATGTTGTGGAATGGAGAGGAATCGGCTGTAATGTGACATACTAAAGGTCTCCAGAGTGTTTTGGAAGCGAAAGGTACCTCCTTTGCGAGAATGTTAAGCAAATAAATGTGCTGGAATATTGGGGAATGAAGTAAAATGTTGTGTAATGAAGTGGAAAGGGGAGTAATGTTATGCAATAGAGTGTTACAGATCGTTATGGAAATGAACGGAGCATTCTTTGACAGATGGAACTCTATGGAAAGTGGTATAATTTTGTGGCGTTCAATGCAATTTTGTCGATTCTTCTAGAATCGTGTGTAATGTGATACAATATAGAGTTCCTGAGTGGTCTGGAAGGAAATTTAGCTCTCATGGATGGAATGTGAGACAAAAGAACATGGTGAGTTGCTCAGGAAAGGGGTGCAATGTTGTTAAAAAGCACGGCAATCGTGTCTAATGTGATGCAGTGAACTGTTCCTCATTGTTCTGGAAATGAATGGAGCCTTTTCTGACAGAATGGTGTGCAATAAACATGGTGCAATGTTCTGGAATGGGGTAGAATCTTGGAGCATAGGATGGAATGGCATTTGATGTGATGAAATAGACAGTCCTTAATGGGTTGTATGTGAATCGAGCCTCCTTGTAGGAATGGAACGCAAAAGAACATAGTTGAATGTTGTGAAACGAAGTGGAGAGCTGTGGAATGGAGTGTCATGGGTGTAATGTGATGCTATACACCTTTCTTGATTATTTTGGGAAAGAGTGGAACCTTCCTTTGCAGAATGGAACGCTATAGAACACGGTGGAGTGCTGTGGTATGGAGTGCAATGATGTGAAATGGAGTTGAATCGCTTGTAATGTGACGCCATAAAGGGTCCCATAGCGATTGGAAAGCGAATGCTGACTTGCCTGACAGAATCAAACGTAGTACAATGTAGTGGATTGTTGCGGAATAGCGTGAAGTTGTGAAATAGAGTGTAATGCGGTGTAATGTGAAATAATAGAGGGTTCCTGAGCGTTTTTGTAGAGAATGGTGCCTTCTCTGTAACTATGGAAGGCAATAAAAAGTAGTCGAATATTTGGAATGGAGTAGAATCTTATGCAATTCTGTGGAATGGCATGTGAATTGACACAATAGGCTGTTTCTGAATGATTTGAAAGCTACGGCGCCTTCTACCACAAAATGGAATGCAATGAATTGTGGTGGAATGTTGCACAATGGAGTGCAGTGCTGTGGCATTGAGTGGAACGTGGTGTAATGTGACGCAGAAGAGATTCCCTGGGTTGTTTCGATAAGAATGGTACCTACTTTGTCACAACAGAACTCAGTGGCACTTGTTGGAATGTTGGGGGAATGGAGTAGAATCTGTGGAATGTAGAGGAATGGCATGTGACGAGACAAAATAGGAAGTTCGTGAATCTTTTGATAGCGAATGAAGCATTCTTTGGCAGAATGGAATGCAATAGAACACTGTGGAATGTTGTGGAATGGAGGGTAATTTTGTGCAATGGAGTGTAATCGTCTCAAATGTGACATAATAAAGGTCTCCAGAGTGGTTTGGAAGCGAATGGTGCCTACTTAGCCAGAATGTAAAGCAAATGAATATGGTGGAATATCAGGGAGTGGAGTAAAATGTGCAGTCTAGCGGAATGGGGTGTAATGTGATGCAATAGAGTGTTACATATTGTTTTGGAAACCAATGGAGACTACTCTGACAGAATGGAACGCTATAGAAAGTGGTGGAATTTTGTGGAGTTAAATGCTATTTGGTAGATTGTTGTAGAATCACGTGTAATGTGACACAACGTAGAGTTCCTGAGTGGTCTCGAAGCAAATGGAGCTCTCTTTGATGCAATGGAACGCCTCAGAACAAAGTGAGATGTTCCAAAATACAGTGCAATGTTGTTAAATGGACTGTAAATGTGTGTGATGTGACGCAGTAGAGTGTTCCTCGTTGTTTTGGAAAGGAATGGAGCCTTATTCGACAGAATGGAATGCAATAGAACGTGGTGGAATGTTGTGGAATGGAGTAGAATCTTGTACAGTGGAGTTGAATGGCATTAGATGTGATGCAATAGAAAGTCCTTAATGGGTTGGAAGTGAATCGAGCCTTCCTTGTAGGAAGAGAACACAAAAGAATATGGTGGAATGTTGCCAAATGTAGTGCAGAGTTGTGGAATGGAGTGTAACGGGGTGTAGTGTAATGTAATAGATGGTTCCTGTATTTTTGGGAAAAGAGTGCAGCCTTATTTTGCAGAGAGGAGCACGATAGTTCACGGTGGAGTGCTGTGGAATGGAGTGAAATTTTGTGGAATGCTGTTGAATCTGTTTAAATGTGACGCAAAAAAGGGTTCTGGAGTGATTTAGAAGCGAATGCAGCCTTGCTGGATGGAGCCGAACACAATAGAACGCGGTGGAATGTTGCAGAATACAGTGAAATGTTGTGAAATGCATTGTATTGGGGTGTAGTGTGATGCAATAGAGGGTTCCTGAGAGATTTTGTAGAGAATGGTGAATTCTTTGTAAAAATGGAATGCCATAGAATGCAGAGGAATGTTTGGAATGTAGAAGAATCTTGTGGAATCATGTGTAATGACAAGTGAATTGACATAGTAGGCTGTTCCTGAATGGTTTGGAAGCCATGGAGTCTTCATTTACAGAATGGAATGCAATGGAATACGGTGGAATACAGCACAATGGAGCGGAAAGCTGTGCTATAGAGTGGAACATGGTGTAATGTGACGCAGCATAGAATTCCGGGTTGTTTGGTTACGAATGTTGCCTACTTTGCCACAGAGGAACTCAGTAGAACTGGCTGGAATGTTGGGGATGTAGTAGAATCTTGTGAAATGGAGTGTAATGGCATGTGAAGTGACACGATAGGAAGTTCGTGAATTGTATGGAAGCAAATGAAGCATTAATGGCAGAATGGAACGCACTAGAGCGTGGTGGAATGCGGTGCTTTGGAGTGCAGTGTCGTGGAGTGGAGTGGAGTCGGCTGTAATGTGACATAGTACAGGGCTCCAGACTGGTTTGGAAGCGCATGGTGCCTCTTTTGCCGGAATGTAAAGCAAACGAATGTGCTGGAATGCTGGGGAATTAAGTAAAATGTTGGGGAGTGGAGGGGAATGGGGTGTAATTTGATACAATAGAGTGTTACAGGTTGTTTTGGAAACGAATGGAGCCTTCATTTACAGAATGGAACGCTATAGAACATGGTGGAATTTTGGGGAGTTAAGTGCAATTTTGTAGATTGGTGTAGAATCGTGTGTAATGTGACCAAATATAGAATTCCTGAGTGTTCTCGAAGCATATGGAGATCTCTTTGATAGAATGAAACGCCAGAGATCATGTTGAGATGTTCAGGAATGGAGTGCAATATTCTTAAATGGACTGGAATCGTGTGTAATGTGACGCAGTAGAGTGTTCCTCATTGTTTTCGAAAGGAATGGAGTCTTATTTGACAGAACGGAATGCCACAGAACGTGGTGGAATGCTGCGGAATGGAGTAGAATCTTGTAGAATAGAGGGGAATGGCACTTGATGTGATGCAATAGACCGTCCTTAATGGGTTGGACGTAAATCGTGCCTTCACTGCCAGAAAGGAACAAAACAGAACACAGTAGAATTTTGTGAAATGAAGTGGATAGCTCTGGAATGGAGTGAAATGGGGTGTAATGTGACGCTATAGACAGTTCCTGATTGGGAAAAGAGTGGAGCCTTCTTTTGTAGAATATAACACGATAGAACACTGTGGAGTGCTGTGACATGGAGCGCGATGTTGTGGAATGGTGTTGAATCGGTTGTAATGTGATGCAATAAAGGTTTCTGGAGTGATTTGGAAGCGAATGCAGCCTTGCCGGATGGTATCGAACATAATAGAACGTGGTGGAATGTTTCGGAATAGAGAGGAAGGTTATGAAATGTAGTGTAAAGGGTGTAATGTGATGCCATAGGGGATTCCTGAGAGATTTTGTAGAGAACGGCGAATTCTTTGTAAGAATGGAATGCCATAGAAGGCAATGGAATGTTTGGATAGGTAGAATCTTGTGGAATCATGTGCAATGGCATGTGAATTGAAGCCATAGGCTGTTCCTGAACAGACTGGAAGCTATGGGGCATTCATTTACAGAATGGAATGCAATGGAATGTTTTGGAATGTGGCACAGTGGAGTGCAATGTGTGGAATTGGGTGGAACGTTGCGAAATGTGACTCAACAGAGAGTTCCTGGGTTTTTTGGAAACGAATGGTGCCTCCTTTGCCGGAATGTAAGCCAATGAATGTACTGGATTATTGCAGAGTGGAGTAAAATGTTGTGGAATGGAGTGGAATGGGATGTAATGTGATGCAATAGAGTGTTACAGATTTTCCTGGGAACGAATGGAGCCTTCTTTGACAGAATCGAACACTATAGCATGTTGTGGAATTTTGTGTAGTTAAGTTAAATTTTGTAGAATGGTGTAGAATCCGAGCAATGTGACACAATATAGAGTTGCTGAGTGGTCTAGAAGCAAATGTAGCTGACATTGATGCAATGGGATGCAACAGAACATGGAGATATGTTCAGGAATGGAGTGCAATCTTGTTAAATGGACTGGCATCTTGTGTATTGTGACGCAGTAGAGTGTTCCTGATTGTTTTGCACACGAATGGACCCTTATTTGACAGAATGGAATGCAATAGAACGTAGTGGATTATTGTGGAAAATATTAAAATCTTGTAGAATTGAGTGGAATGGCATTTGATTTGATGCAATAGAGAGTCCTTAATGGATTGGAAGTGATTCGAGCCTTTTTTGTAGGAATGAGATGCAAAAGAACATAGTGGAACGTAGTGAAATGAAGTGGAGAGCTGTGGAACGAGTTATATTGTGAAGCCATAGACGGTTCCTGATTGTTTTGGAGAAGAGGGGAGCTTTCTTTTCCAGAATGGAGCGCGATAGAACACGGTGGAGTGTTGTGGAATGGAGTTAAATCGGTTGTAATGTGACGCAGTAAAGGGATCGGAGAGATTTTTACTCAAAGGCAGCCTTGCTGGATGGAATCAAACGTAATAGAACGTGGTGGAATGTTGTGAAATGGAGTGTAATGGGATAAAATGTGATGCAGTAGAGGGTTCCTGTGAGATTTTGTAGAGAGTGGTGCCTTCTTTGTAACAGTGGAATGCCATTGAATCCAGTGGAATGTTGGGAATGGAGAAGAATCTTCTGGAATCGTGTGGAATGGCATCCGAAATGATGCAAAACACTGTTCCTGAATGGTTTGGTAGCTATGGGGCCTGCTTTTACATAATGGAATGTGGGGGAATGTTGCACAATGGAGTGCAATGCTGTCGTATTGAGTGCAACGTTGTGTAATGGGACGCAACAGAGAGTTCCTGGGTTGTTTCGATAAGAAAGGTGACTACTTTGTCACAATGAATCTCCGTAGAACATGTTTGAATGTGGCTGAATGGAGTAGAATATTGTGGAATGCGGATTAATGGCTTGTGAAGTGACACAATAGGAAGTTCGAGAATTGTTTGGTAGGAAGTGGAGCATTTTTTTTTTTGAAGAATGAAATGCAATAGAACGTGGTGAATTGTGGAATGTAGGGCAATGTTGTGGAATGGAGAGGAATCGGCTGTAATGTGACATACTAAAGGTCTCCAGAGTGTTTTGGAAGCGAAAGGTACCTCCTTTGCAAGAATGTTAAGCAAATAAATGTGCTGGAATATTGGGGAATGAAGTAAAATGTTGTGTAATGAAGTGGAAAGGGGAGTAATGTTATGCAATAGAGTGTTACAGATCGTTATGGAAATGAACGGAGCATTCTTTGACAGATGGAACTCTATGGAAAGTGGTATAATTTTGTGGCGTTCAATGCAATTTTGTCGATTCTTCTAGAATCGTGTGTAATGTGATACAATATAGAGTTCCTGAGTGGTCTGGAAGGAAATTTAGCTCTCATGGATGGAATGTGAGACAAAAGAACATGGTGAGTTGCTCAGGAAAGGGGTGCAATGTTGTTAAAAAGCACGGCAATCGTGTCTAATGTGATGCAGTGAACTGTTCCTCATTGTTCTGGAAATGAATGGAGCCTTTTCTGACAGAATGGTGTGCAATAAACATGGTGCAATGTTCTGGAATGGGGTAGAATCTTGGAGCATAGGATGGAATGGCATTTGATGTGATGAAATAGACAGTCCTTAATGGGTTGTATGTGAATCGAGCCTCCTTGTAGGAATGGAACGCAAAAGAACATAGTTGAATGTTGTGAAACGAAGTGGAGAGCTGTGGAATGGAGTGTCATGGGTGTAATGTGATGCTATACACCTTTCTTGATTATTTTGGGAAAGAGTGGAACCTTCCTTTGCAGAATGGAACGCTATAGAACACGGTGGAGTCCTGTGGTATGGAGTGCAATGATGTGAAATGGAGTTGAATCGCTTGTAATGTGACGCCATAAAGGGTCCCATAGCGATTGGAAAGCGAATGCTGACTTGCCTGACAGAATCAAACGTAGTACAATGTAGTGGATTGTTGCGGAATAGCGTGAAGTTGTGAAATAGAGTGTAATGCGGTGTAATGTGAAATAATAGAGGGTTCCTGAGCGTTTTTGTAGAGAATGGTGCCTTCTTTGTAACTATGGAAGGCAATAAAAAGTAGTCGAATATTTGGAATGGAGTAGAATCTTATGCAATTCTGTGGAATGGCATGTGAATTGACACAATAGGCTGTTTCTGAATGATTTGAAAGCTACGGCGCCTTCTACCACAAAATGGAATGCAATGAATTGTGGTGGAATGTTGCACAATGGAGTGCAGTGCTGTGGCATTGAGTGGAACGTGGTGTAATGTGACGCAGAAGAGATTCCCTGGGTTGTTTTGATAAGAACGGTACCTACTTTGTCACAACAGAACTCAGTGGCACTTGTTGGAATGTTGGGGGAATGGAGTAGAATCTGTGGAATGTAGAGGAATGGCATGTGACGAGACAAAATAGGAAGTTCGTGAATCTTTTGATAGCGAATGAAGCATTCTTTGGCAGAATGGAATGCAATAGAACACTGTGGAATGTTGTGGAATGGAGGGTAATTTTGTGCAATGGAGTGTAATCGTCTCAAATGTGACATAATAAAGGTCTCCAGAGTGGTTTGGAAGCGAATGGTGCCTACTTAGCCAGAATGTAAAGCAAATGAATATGGTGGAATATCAGGGAGTGGAGTAAAATGTGCAGTCTAGCGGAATGGGGTGTAATGTGATGCAATAGAGTGTTACATATTGTTTTGGAAACCAATGGAGACTACTCTGACAGAATGGAACGCTATAGAAAGTGGTGGAATTTTGTGGAGTTAAATGCTATTTGGTAGATTGTTGTAGAATCACGTGTAATGTGACACAACGTAGAGTTCCTGAGTGGTCTCGAAGCAAATGGAGCTCTCTTTGATGCAATGGAACGCCTCAGAACAAAGTGAGATGTTCCAAAATACAGTGCAATGTTGTTAAATGGACTGTAAATGTGTGTGATGTGACGCAGTAGAGTGTTCCTCGTTGTTTTGGAAAGGAATGGAGCCTTATTCGACAGAATGGAATGCAATAGAACGTGGTGGAATGTTGTGGAATGGAGTAGAATCTTGTACAGTGGAGTTGAATGGCATTAGATGTGATGCAATAGAAAGTCCTTAATGGGTTGGAAGTGAATCGAGCCTTCCTTGTAGGAAGAGAACACAAAAGAATATGGTGGAATGTTGCCAAATGTAGTGCAGAGTTGTGGAATGGAGTGTAACGGGGTGTAGTGTAATGTAATAGATGGTTCCTGTATTATTGGGAAAAGAGTGCAGCCTTATTTTGCAGAGAGGAGCACGATAGTTCACGGTGGAGTGCTGTGGAATGGAGTGAAATTTTGTGGAATGCTGTTGAATCTGTTTAAATGTGACGCAAAAAAGGGTTCTGGAGTGATTTAGAAGCGAATGCAGCCTTGCTGGATGGAGCCGAACACAATAGAACGCGGTGGAATGTTGCAGAATACAGTGAAATGTTGTGAAATGCATTGTATTGGGGTGTAGTGTGATGCAATAGAGGGTTCCTGAGAGATTTTGTAGAGAATGGTGAATTCTTTGTAAAAATGGAATGCCATAGAATGCAGAGGAATGTTTGGAATGTAGAAGAATCTTGTGGAATCATGTGTAATGACAAGTGAATTGACATAGTAGGCTGTTCCTGAATGGTTTGGAAGCCATGGAGTCTTCATTTACAGAATGGAATGCAATGGAATACGGTGGAATACAGCACAATGGAGCAGAAAGCTGTGCTATAGAGTGGAACATGGTGTAATGTGACGCAGCATAGAATTCCGGGTTGTTTGGTTACGAATGTTGCCTACTTTGCCACAGAGGAACTCAGTAGAACTGGCTGGAATGTTGGGGATGTAGTAGAATCTTGTGAAATGGAGTGTAATGGCATGTGAAGTGACACGATAGGAAGTTCGTGAATTGTATGGAAGCAAATGAAGCATTAATGGCAGAATGGAACGCACTAGAGCGTGGTGGAATGCGGTGCTTTGGAGTGCAGTGTCGTGGAGTGGAGTGGAGTCGGCTGTAATGTGACATAGTACAGGGCTCCAGACTGGTTTGGAAGCGCATGGTGCCTCTTTTGCCGGAATGTAAAGCAAACGAATGTGCTGGAATACTGGGGAATTAAGTAAAATGTTGTGGAGTGGAGGGGAATGGGGTGTAATTTGATACAATAGAGTGTTACAGGTTGTTTTGGAAACGAATGGAGCCTTCATTTACAGAATGGAACGCTATAGAACATGGTGGAATTTTGGGGAGTTAAGTGCAATTTTGTAGATTGGTGTAGAATCGTGTGTAATGTGACCAAATATAGAATTCCTGAGTGTTCTCGAAGCATATGGAGATCTCTTTGATAGAATGAAACGCCAGAGATCATGTTGAGATGTTCAGGAATGGAGTGCAATATTCTTAAATGGACTGGAATCGTGTGTAATGTGACGCAGTAGAGTGTTCCTCATTGTTTTCGAAAGGAATGGAGTCTTATTTGACAGAACGGAATGCCACAGAACGTGGTGGAATGCTGCGGAATGGAGTAGAATCTTGTAGAATAGAGGGGAATGGCACTTGATGTGATGCAATAGACCGTCCTTAATGGGTTGGACGTAAATCGTGCCTTCACTGCCAGAAAGGAACAAAACAGAACACAGTAGAATTTTGTGAAATGAAGTGGATAGCTCTGGAATGGAGTGAAATGGGGTGTAATGTGACGCTATAGACAGTTCCTGATTGGGAAAAGAGTGGAGCCTTCTTTTGTAGAATATAACACGATAGAACACTGTGGAGTGCTGTGACATGGAGCGCGATGTTGTGGAATGGTGTTGAATCGGTTGTAATGTGATGCAATAAAGGTTTCTGGAGTGATTTGGAAGCGAATGCAGCCTTGCCGGATGGTATCGAACATAATAGAACGTGGTGGAATGTTTCGGAATAGAGAGGAAGGTTATGAAATGTAGTGTAAAGGGTGTAATGTGATGCCATAGGGGATTCCTGAGAGATTTTGTAGAGAACGGCGAATTCTTTGTAAGAATGGAATGCCATAGAAGGCAATGGAATGTTTGGATAGGTAGAATCTTGTGGAATCATGTGCAATGGCATGTGAATTGAAGCCATAGGCTGTTCCTGAACAGACTGGAAGCTATGGGGCATTCATTTACAGAATGGAATGCAATGGAATGTTTTGGAATGTGGCACAGTGGAGTGCAATGTGTGGAATTGGGTGGAACGTTGCGAAATGTGACTCAACAGAGAGTTCCTGGGTTTTTTGGAAACGAATGGTGCCTCCTTTGCCGGAATGTAAGCCAATGAATGTACTGGATTATTGCAGAGTGGAGTAAAATGTTGTGGAATGGAGTGGAATGGGATGTAATGTGATGCAATAGAGTGTTACAGATTTTCCTGGGAACGAATGGAGCCTTCTTTGACAGAATCGAACACTATAGCATGTTGTGGAATTTTGTGTAGTTAAGTTAAATTTTGTAGAATGGTGTAGAATCCGAGCAATGTGACACAATATAGAGTTGCTGAGTGGTCTAGAAGCAAATGTAGCTCACATTGATGCAATGGGATGCAACAGAACATGGAGATATGTTCAGGAATGGAGTGCAATCTTGTTAAATGGACTGGCATCTTGTGTATTGTGACGCAGTAGAGTGTTCCTGATTGTTTTGCACACGAATGGACCCTTATTTGACAGAATGGAATGCAATAGAACGTAGTGGATTATTGTGGAAAATATTAAAATCTTGTAGAATTGAGTGGAATGGCATTTGATTTGATGCAATAGACAGTCCTTAATGGATTGGAAGGGATTCGAGCCTTTTTTGTAGGAATGAGATGCAAAAGAACATAGTGGAACGTAGTGAAATGAAGTGGAGAGCTGTGGAACGAGTTATATTGTGAAGCCATAGACGGTTCCTGATTGTTTTGGAGAAGAGGGGAGCTTTCTTTTCCAGAATGGAGCGCGATAGAACACGGTGGAGTGTTGTGGAATGGAGTTAAATCGGTTGTAATGTGACGCAGTAAAGGGATCGGAGAGATTTTTACTCAAAGGCAGCCTTGCTGGATGGAATCAAACGTAATAGAACGTGGTGGAATGTTGTGAAATGGAGTGTAATGGGATAAAATGTGATGCAGTAGAGGGTTCCTGTGAGATTTTGTAGAGAGTGGTGCCTTCTTTGTAACAGTGGAATGCCATTGAATCCAGTGGAATGTTGGGAATGGAGAAGAATCTTCTGGAATCGTGTGGAATGGCATCCGAAATGATGCAAAACACTGTTCCTGAATGGTTTGGTAGCTATGGGGCCTGCTTTTACATAATGGAATGTGGGGGAATGTTGCACAATGGAGTGCAATGCTGTCGTATTGAGGGCAACGTTGTGTAATGGGACGCAACAGAGAGTTCCTGGGTTGTTTCGATAAGAAAGGTGACTACTTTGTCACAATGAATCTCCGTAGAACATGTTTGAATGTGGCTGAATGGAGTAGAATATTGTGGAATGCGGATTAATGGCTTGTGAAGTGACACAATAGGAAGTTCGAGAATTGTTTGGTAGGAAGTGGAGCATTTTTTTTTTTGAAGAATGAAATGCAATAGAACGTGGTGAATTGTGGAATGTAGGGCAATGTTGTGGAATGGAGAGGAATCGGCTGTAATGTGACATACTAAAGGTCTCCAGAGTGTTTTGGAAGCGAAAGGTACCTCCTTTGCAAGAATGTTAAGCAAATAAATGTGCTGGAATATTGGGGAATGAAGTAAAATGTTGTGTAATGAAGTGGAAAGGGGAGTAATGTTATGCAATAGAGTGTTACAGATCGTTATGGAAATGAACGGAGCATTCTTTGACAGATGGAACTCTATGGAAAGTGGTATAATTTTGTGGCGTTCAATGCAATTTTGTCGATTCTTCTAGAATCGTGTGTAATGTGATACAATATAGAGTTCCTGAGTGGTCTGGAAGGAAATTTAGCTCTCATGGATGGAATGTGAGACAAAAGAACATGGTGAGTTGCTCAGGAAAGGGGTGCAATGTTGTTAAAAAGCACGGGAATCGTGTCTAATGTGATGCAGTGAACTGTTCCTCATTGTTCTGGAAATGAATGGAGCCTTTTCTGACAGAATGGTGTGCAATAAACATGGTGCAATGTTCTGGAATGGGGTAGAATCTTGGAGCATAGGATGGAATGGCATTTGATGTGATGAAATAGACAGTCCTTAATGGGTTGTATGTGAATCGAGCCTCCTTGTAGGAATGGAACGCAAAAGAACATAGTTGAATGTTGTGAAACGAAGTGGAGAGCTGTGGAATGGAGTGTCATGGGTGTAATGTGATGCTATACACCTTTCTTGATTATTTTGGGAAAGAGTGGAACCTTCCTTTGCAGAATGGAACGCTATAGAACACGGTGGAGTGCTGTGGTATGGAGTGCAATGATGTGAAATGGAGTTGAATCGCTTGTAATGTGACGCCATAAAGGGTCCCATAGCGATTGGAAAGCGAATGCTGACTTGCCTGACAGAATCAAACGTAGTACAATGTAGTGGATTGTTGCGGAATAGCGTGAAGTTGTGAAATAGAGTGTAATGCGGTGTAATGTGAAATAATAGAGGGTTCCTGAGCGTTTTTGTAGAGAATGGTGCCTTCTCTGTAACTATGGAAGGCAATAAAAAGTAGTCGAATATTTGGAATGGAGTAGAATCTTATGCAATTCTGTGGAATGGCATGTGAATTGACACAATAGGCTGTTTCTGAATGATTTGAAAGCTACGGCGCCTTCTACCACAAAATGGAATGCAATGAATTGTGGTGGAATGTTGCACAATGGAGTGCAGTGCTGTGGCATTGAGTGGAACGTGGTGTAATGTGACGCAGAAGAGATTCCCTGGGTTGTTTCGATAAGAATGGTACCTACTTTGTCACAACAGAACTCAGTGGCACTTGTTGGAATGTTGGGGGAATGGAGTAGAATCTGTGGAATGTAGAGGAATGGCATGTGACGAGACAAAATAGGAAGTTCGTGAATCTTTTGATAGCGAATGAAGCATTCTTTGGCAGAATGGAATGCAATAGAACACTGTGGAATGTTGTGGAATGGAGGGTAATTTTGTGCAATGGAGTGTAATCGTCTCAAATGTGACATAATAAAGGTCTCCAGAGTGGTTTGGAAGCGAATGGTGCCTACTTAGCCAGAATGTAAAGCAAATGAATATGGTGGAATATCAGGGAGTGGAGTAAAATGTGCAGTCTAGCGGAATGGGGTGTAATGTGATGCAATAGAGTGTTACATATTGTTTTGGAAACCAATGGAGACTACTCTGACAGAATGGAACGCTATAGAAAGTGGTGGAATTTTGTGGAGTTAAATGCTATTTGGTAGATTGTTGTAGAATCACGTGTAATGTGACACAACGTAGAGTTCCTGAGTGGTCTCGAAGCAAATGGAGCTCTCTTTGATGCAATGGAACGCCTCAGAACAAAGTGAGATGTTCCAAAATACAGTGCAATGTTGTTAAATGGACTGTAAATGTGTGTGATGTGACGCAGTAGAGTGTTCCTCGTTGTTTTGGAAAGGAATGGAGCCTTATTCGACAGAATGGAATGCAATAGAACGTGGTGGAATGTTGTGGAATGGAGTAGAATCTTGTACAGTGGAGTTGAATGGCATTAGATGTGATGCAATAGAAAGTCCTTAATGGGTTGGAAGTGAATCGAGCCTTCCTTGTAGGAAGAGAACACAAAAGAATATGGTGGAATGTTGCCAAATGTAGTGCAGAGTTGTGGAATGGAGTGTAACGGGGTGTAGTGTAATGTAATAGATGGTTCCTGTATTTTTGGGAAAAGAGTGCAGCCTTATTTTGCAGAGAGGAGCACGATAGTTCACGGTGGAGTGCTGTGGAATGGAGTGAAATTTTGTGGAATGCTGTTGAATCTGTTTAAATGTGACGCAAAAAAGGGTTCTGGAGTGATTTAGAAGCGAATGCAGCCTTGCTGGATGGAGCCGAACACAATAGAACGCGGTGGAATGTTGCAGAATACAGTGAAATGTTGTGAAATGCATTGTATTGGGGTGTAGTGTGATGCAATAGAGGGTTCCTGAGAGATTTTGTAGAGAATGGTGAATTCTTTGTAAAAATGGAATGCCATAGAATGCAGAGGAATGTTTGGAATGTAGAAGAATCTTGTGGAATCATGTGTAATGACAAGTGAATTGACATAGTAGGCTGTTCCTGAATGGTTTGGAAGCCATGGAGTCTTCATTTACAGAATGGAATGCAATGGAATACGGTGGAATACAGCACAATGGAGCGGAAAGCTGTGCTATAGAGTGGAACATGGTGTAATGTGACGCAGCATAGAATTCCGGGTTGTTTGGTTACGAATGTTGCCTACTTTGCCACAGAGGAACTCAGTAGAACTGGCTGGAATGTTGGGGATGTAGTAGAATCTTGTGAAATGGAGTGTAATGGCATGTGAAGTGACACGATAGGAAGTTCGTGAATTGTATGGAAGCAAATGAAGCATTAATGGCAGAATGGAACGCACTAGAGCGTGGTGGAATGCGGTGCTTTGGAGTGCAGTGTCGTGGAGTGGAGTGGAGTCGGCTGTAATGTGACATAGTACAGGGCTCCAGACTGGTTTGGAAGCGCATGGTGCCTCTTTTGCCGGAATGTAAAGCAAACGAATGTGCTGGAATACTGGGGAATTAAGTAAAATGTTGTGGAGTGGAGGGGAATGGGGTGTAATTTGATACAATAGAGTGTTACAGGTTGTTTTGGAAACGAATGGAGCCTTCATTTACAGAATGGAACGCTATAGAACATGGTGGAATTTTGGGGAGTTAAGTGCAATTTTGTAGATTGGTGTAGAATCGTGTGTAATGTGACCAAATATAGAATTCCTGAGTGTTCTCGAAGCATATGGAGATCTCTTTGATAGAATGAAACGCCAGAGATCATGTTGAGATGTTCAGGAATGGAGTGCAATATTCTTAAATGGACTGGAATCGTGTGTAATGTGACGCAGTAGAGTGTTCCTCATTGTTTTCGAAAGGAATGGAGTCTTATTTGACAGAACGGAATGCCACAGAACGTGGTGGAATGCTGCGGAATGGAGTAGAATCTTGTAGAATAGAGGGGAATGGCACTTGATGTGATGCAATAGACCGTCCTTAATGGGTTGGACGTAAATCGTGCCTTCACTGCCAGAAAGGAACAAAACAGAACACAGTAGAATTTTGTGAAATGAAGTGGATAGCTCTGGAATGGAGTGAAATGGGGTGTAATGTGACGCTATAGACAGTTCCTGATTGGGAAAAGAGTGGAGCCTTCTTTTGTAGAATATAACACGATAGAACACTGTGGAGTGCTGTGACATGGAGCGCGATGTTGTGGAATGGTGTTGAATCGGTTGTAATGTGATGCAATAAAGGTTTCTGGAGTGATTTGGAAGCGAATGCAGCCTTGCCGGATGGTATCGAACATAATAGAACGTGGTGGAATGTTTCGGAATAGAGAGGAAGGTTATGAAATGTAGTGTAAAGGGTGTAATGTGATGCCATAGGGGATTCCTGAGAGATTTTGTAGAGAACGGCGAATTCTTTGTAAGAATGGAATGCCATAGAAGGCAATGGAATGTTTGGATAGGTAGAATCTTGTGGAATCATGTGCAATGGCATGTGAATTGAAGCCATAGGCTGTTCCTGAACAGACTGGAAGCTATGGGGCATTCATTTACAGAATGGAATGCAATGGAATGTTTTGGAATGTGGCACAGTGGAGTGCAATGTGTGGAATTGGGTGGAACGTTGCGAAATGTGACTCAACAGAGAGTTCCTGGGTTTTTTGGAAACGAATGGTGCCTCCTTTGCCGGAATGTAAGCCAATGAATGTACTGGATTATTGCAGAGTGGAGTAAAATGTTGTGGAATGGAGTGGAATGGGATGTAATGTGATGCAATAGAGTGTTACAGATTTTCCTGGGAACGAATGGAGCCTTCTTTGACAGAATCGAACACTATAGCATGTTGTGGAATTTTGTGTAGTTAAGTTAAATTTTGTAGAATGGTGTAGAATCCGAGCAATGTGACACAATATAGAGTTGCTGAGTGGTCTAGAAGCAAATGTAGCTGACATTGATGCAATGGGATGCAACAGAACATGGAGATATGTTCAGGAATGGAGTGCAATCTTGTTAAATGGACTGGCATCTTGTGTATTGTGACGCAGTAGAGTGTTCCTGATTGTTTTGCACACGAATGGACCCTTATTTGACAGAATGGAATGCAATAGAACGTAGTGGATTATTGTGGAAAATATTAAAATCTTGTAGAATTGAGTGGAATGGCATTTGATTTGATGCAATAGACAGTCCTTAATGGATTGGAAGGGATTCGAGCCTTTTTTGTAGGAATGAGATGCAAAAGAACATAGTGGAACGTAGTGAAATGAAGTGGAGAGCTGTGGAACGAGTTATATTGTGAAGCCATAGACGGTTCCTGATTGTTTTGGAGAAGAGGGGAGCTTTCTTTTCCAGAATGGAGCGCGATAGAACACGGTGGAGTGTTGTGGAATGGAGTTAAATCGGTTGTAATGTGACGCAGTAAAGGGATCGGAGAGATTTTTACTCAAAGGCAGCCTTGCTGGATGGAATCAAACGTAATAGAACGTGGTGGAATGTTGTGAAATGGAGTGTAATGGGATAAAATGTGATGCAGTAGAGGGTTCCTGTGAGATTTTGTAGAGAGTGGTGCCTTCTTTGTAACAGTGGAATGCCATTGAATCCAGTGGAATGTTGGGAATGGAGAAGAATCTTCTGGAATCGTGTGGAATGGCATCCGAAATGATGCAAAACACTGTTCCTGAATGGTTTGGTAGCTATGGGGCCTGCTTTTACATAATGGAATGTGGGGGAATGTTGCACAATGGAGGGCAATGCTGTCGTATTGAGTGCAACGTTGTGTAATGGGACGCAACAGAGAGTTCCTGGGTTGTTTCGATAAGAAAGGTGACTACTTTGTCACAATGAATCTCCGTAGAACATGTTTGAATGTGGCTGAATGGAGTAGAATATTGTGGAATGCGGATTAATGGCTTGTGAAGTGACACAATAGGAAGTTCGAGAATTGTTTGGTAGGAAGTGGAGCATTTTTTTTTTTGAAGAATGAAATGCAATAGAACGTGGTGAATTGTGGAATGTAGGGCAATGTTGTGGAATGGAGAGGAATCGGCTGTAATGTGACATACTAAAGGTCTCCAGAGTGTTTTGGAAGCGAAAGGTACCTCCTTTGCAAGAATGTTAAGCAAATAAATGTGCTGGAATATTGGGGAATGAAGTAAAATGTTGTGTAATGAAGTGGAAAGGGGAGTAATGTTATGCAATAGAGTGTTACAGATCGTTATGGAAATGAACGGAGCATTCTTTGACAGATGGAACTCTATGGAAAGTGGTATAATTTTGTGGCGTTCAATGCAATTTTGTCGATTCTTCTAGAATCGTGTGTAATGTGATACAATATAGAGTTCCTGAGTGGTCTGGAAGGAAATTTAGCTCTCATGGATGGAATGTGAGACAAAAGAACATGGTGAGTTGCTCAGGAAAGGGGTGCAATGTTGTTAAAAAGCACGGGAATCGTGTCTAATGTGATGCAGTGAACTGTTCCTCATTGTTCTGGAAATGAATGGAGCCTTTTCTGACAGAATGGTGTGCAATAAACATGGTGCAATGTTCTGGAATGGGGTAGAATCTTGGAGCATAGGATGGAATGGCATTTGATGTGATGAAATAGACAGTCCTTAATGGGTTGTATGTGAATCGAGCCTCCTTGTAGGAATGGAACGCAAAAGAACATAGTTGAATGTTGTGAAACGAAGTGGAGAGCTGTGGAATGGAGTGTCATGGGTGTAATGTGATGCTATACACCTTTCTTGATTATTTTGGGAAAGAGTGGAACCTTCCTTTGCAGAATGGAACGCTATAGAACACGGTGGAGTGCTGTGGTATGGAGTGCAATGATGTGAAATGGAGTTGAATCGCTTGTAATGTGACGCCATAAAGGGTCCCATAGCGATTGGAAAGCGAATGCTGACTTGCCTGACAGAATCAAACGTAGTACAATGTAGTGGATTGTTGCGGAATAGCGTGAAGTTGTGAAATAGAGTGTAATGCGGTGTAATGTGAAATAATAGAGGGTTCCTGAGCGTTTTTGTAGAGAATGGTGCCTTCTCTGTAACTATGGAAGGCAATAAAAAGTAGTCGAATATTTGGAATGGAGTAGAATCTTATGCAATTCTGTGGAATGGCATGTGAATTGACACAATAGGCTGTTTCTGAATGATTTGAAAGCTACGGCGCCTTCTACCACAAAATGGAATGCAATGAATTGTGGTGGAATGTTGCACAATGGAGTGCAGTGCTGTGGCATTGAGTGGAACGTGGTGTAATGTGACGCAGAAGAGATTCCCTGGGTTGTTTCGATAAGAATGGTACCTACTTTGTCACAACAGAACTCAGTGGCACTTGTTGGAATGTTGGGGGAATGGAGTAGAATCTGTGGAATGTAGAGGAATGGCATGTGACGAGACAAAATAGGAAGTTCGTGAATCTTTTGATAGCGAATGAAGCATTCTTTGGCAGAATGGAATGCAATAGAACACTGTGGAATGTTGTGGAATGGAGGGTAATTTTGTGCAATGGAGTGTAATCGTCTCAAATGTGACATAATAAAGGTCTCCAGAGTGGTTTGGAAGCGAATGGTGCCTACTTAGCCAGAATGTAAAGCAAATGAATATGGTGGAATATCAGGGAGTGGAGTAAAATGTGCAGTCTAGCGGAATGGGGTGTAATGTGATGCAATAGAGTGTTACATATTGTTTTGGAAACCAATGGAGACTACTCTGACAGAATGGAACGCTATAGAAAGTGGTGGAATTTTGTGGAGTTAAATGCTATTTGGTAGATTGTTGTAGAATCACGTGTAATGTGACACAACGTAGAGTTCCTGAGTGGTCTCGAAGCAAATGGAGCTCTCTTTGATGCAATGGAACGCCTCAGAACAAAGTGAGATGTTCCAAAATACAGTGCAATGTTGTTAAATGGACTGTAAATGTGTGTGATGTGACGCAGTAGAGTGTTCCTCGTTGTTTTGGAAAGGAATGGAGCCTTATTCGACAGAATGGAATGCAATAGAACGTGGTGGAATGTTGTGGAATGGAGTAGAATCTTGTACAGTGGAGTTGAATGGCATTAGATGTGATGCAATAGAAAGTCCTTAATGGGTTGGAAGTGAATCGAGCCTTCCTTGTAGGAAGAGAACACAAAAGAATATGGTGGAATGTTGCCAAATGTAGTGCAGAGTTGTGGAATGGAGTGTAACGGGGTGTAGTGTAATGTAATAGATGGTTCCTGTATTTTTGGGAAAAGAGTGCAGCCTTATTTTGCAGAGAGGAGCACGATAGTTCACGGTGGAGTGCTGTGGAATGGAGTGAAATTTTGTGGAATGCTGTTGAATCTGTTTAAATGTGACGCAAAAAAGGGTTCTGGAGTGATTTAGAAGCGAATGCAGCCTTGCTGGATGGAGCCGAACACAATAGAACGCGGTGGAATGTTGCAGAATACAGTGAAATGTTGTGAAATGCATTGTATTGGGGTGTAGTGTGATGCAATAGAGGGTTCCTGAGAGATTTTGTAGAGAATGGTGAATTCTTTGTAAAAATGGAATGCCATAGAATGCAGAGGAATGTTTGGAATGTAGAAGAATCTTGTGGAATCATGTGTAATGACAAGTGAATTGACATAGTAGGCTGTTCCTGAATGGTTTGGAAGCCATGGAGTCTTCATTTACAGAATGGAATGCAATGGAATACGGTGGAATACAGCACAATGGAGCGGAAAGCTGTGCTATAGAGTGGAACATGGTGTAATGTGACGCAGCATAGAATTCCGGGTTGTTTGGTTACGAATGTTGCCTACTTTGCCACAGAGGAACTCAGTAGAACTGGCTGGAATGTTGGGGATGTAGTAGAATCTTGTGAAATGGAGTGTAATGGCATGTGAAGTGACACGATAGGAAGTTCGTGAATTGTATGGAAGCAAATGAAGCATTAATGGCAGAATGGAACGCACTAGAGCGTGGTGGAATGCGGTGCTTTGGAGTGCAGTGTCGTGGAGTGGAGTGGAGTCGGCTGTAATGTGACATAGTACAGGGCTCCAGACTGGTTTGGAAGCGCATGGTGCCTCTTTTGCCGGAATGTAAAGCAAACGAATGTGCTGGAATACTGGGGAATTAAGTAAAATGTTGTGGAGTGGAGGGGAATGGGGTGTAATTTGATACAATAGAGTGTTACAGGTTGTTTTGGAAACGAATGGAGCCTTCATTTACAGAATGGAACGCTATAGAACATGGTGGAATTTTGGGGAGTTAAGTGCAATTTTGTAGATTGGTGTAGAATCGTGTGTAATGTGACCAAATATAGAATTCCTGAGTGTTCTCGAAGCATATGGAGATCTCTTTGATAGAATGAAACGCCAGAGATCATGTTGAGATGTTCAGGAATGGAGTGCAATATTCTTAAATGGACTGGAATCGTGTGTAATGTGACGCAGTAGAGTGTTCCTCATTGTTTTCGAAAGGAATGGAGTCTTATTTGACAGAACGGAATGCCACAGAACGTGGTGGAATGCTGCGGAATGGAGTAGAATCTTGTAGAATAGAGGGGAATGGCACTTGATGTGATGCAATAGACCGTCCTTAATGGGTTGGACGTAAATCGTGCCTTCACTGCCAGAAAGGAACAAAACAGAACACAGTAGAATTTTGTGAAATGAAGTGGATAGCTCTGGAATGGAGTGAAATGGGGTGTAATGTGACGCTATAGACAGTTCCTGATTGGGAAAAGAGTGGAGCCTTCTTTTGTAGAATATAACACGATAGAACACTGTGGAGTGCTGTGACATGGAGCGCGATGTTGTGGAATGGTGTTGAATCGGTTGTAATGTGATGCAATAAAGGTTTCTGGAGTGATTTGGAAGCGAATGCAGCCTTGCCGGATGGTATCGAACATAATAGAACGTGGTGGAATGTTTCGGAATAGAGAGGAAGGTTATGAAATGTAGTGTAAAGGGTGTAATGTGATGCCATAGGGGATTCCTGAGAGATTTTGTAGAGAACGGCGAATTCTTTGTAAGAATGGAATGCCATAGAAGGCAATGGAATGTTTGGATAGGTAGAATCTTGTGGAATCATGTGCAATGGCATGTGAATTGAAGCCATAGGCTGTTCCTGAACAGACTGGAAGCTATGGGGCATTCATTTACAGAATGGAATGCAATGGAATGTTTTGGAATGTGGCACAGTGGAGTGCAATGTGTGGAATTGGGTGGAACGTTGCGAAATGTGACTCAACAGAGAGTTCCTTGGTTTTTTGGAAACGAATGGTGCCTCCTTTGCCGGAATGTAAGCCAATGAATGTACTGGATTATTGCAGAGTGGAGTAAAATGTTGTGGAATGGAGTGGAATGGGATGTAATGTGATGCAATAGAGTGTTACAGATTTTCCTGGGAACGAATGGAGCCTTCTTTGACAGAATCGAACACTATAGCATGTTGTGGAATTTTGTGTAGTTAAGTTAAATTTTGTAGAATGGTGTAGAATCCGAGCAATGTGACACAATATAGAGTTGCTGAGTGGTCTAGAAGCAAATGTAGCTCACATTGATGCAATGGGATGCAACAGAACATGGAGATATGTTCATGAATGGAGTGCAATCTTGTTAAATGGACTGGCATCTTGTGTATTGTGACGCAGTAGAGTGTTCCTGATTGTTTTGCACACGAATGGACCCTTATTTGACAGAATGGAATGCAATAGAACGTAGTGGATTATTGTGGAAAATATTAAAATCTTGTAGAATTGAGTGGAATGGCATTTGATTTGATGCAATAGACAGTCCTTAATGGATTGGAAGGGATTCGAGCCTTTTTTGTAGGAATGAGATGCAAAAGAACATAGTGGAACGTAGTGAAATGAAGTGGAGAGCTGTGGAACGAGTTATATTGTGAAGCCATAGACGGTTCCTGATTGTTTTGGAGAAGAGGGGAGCTTTCTTTTCCAGAATGGAGCGCGATAGAACACGGTGGAGTGTTGTGGAATGGAGTTAAATCGGTTGTAATGTGACGCAGTAAAGGGATCGGAGAGATTTTTACTCAAAGGCAGCCTTGCTGGATGGAATCAAACGTAATAGAACGTGGTGGAATGTTGTGAAATGGAGTGTAATGGGATAAAATGTGATGCAGTAGAGGGTTCCTGTGAGATTTTGTAGAGAGTGGTGCCTTCTTTGTAACAGTGGAATGCCATTGAATCCAGTGGAATGTTGGGAATGGAGAAGAATCTTCTGGAATCGTGTGGAATGGCATCCGAAATGATGCAAAACACTGTTCCTGAATGGTTTGGTAGCTATGGGGCCTGCTTTTACATAATGGAATGTGGGGGAATGTTGCACAATGGAGTGCAATGCTGTCGTATTGAGGGCAACGTTGTGTAATGGGACGCAGCAGAGAGTTCCTGGGTTGTTTCGATAAGAAAGGTGACTACTTTGTCACAATGAATCTCCGTAGAACATGTTTGAATGTGGCTGAATGGAGTAGAATATTGTGGAATGCGGATTAATGGCTTGTGAAGTGACACAATAGGAAGTTCGAGAATTGTTTGGTAGGAAGTGGAGCATTTTTTTTTTTGAAGAATGAAATGCAATAGAACGTGGTGAATTGTGGAATGTAGGGCAATGTTGTGGAATGGAGAGGTATCGGCTGTAATGTGACATACTAAAGGTCTCCAGAGTGTTTTGGAAGCGAAAGGTACCTCCTTTGCAAGAATGTTAAGCAAATAAATGTGCTGGAATATTGGGGAATGAAGTAAAATGTTGTGTAATGAAGTGGAAAGGGGAGTAATGTTATGCAATAGAGTGTTACAGATCGTTATGGAAATGAACGGAGCATTCTTTGACAGATGGAACTCTATGGAAAGTGGTATAATTTTGTGGCGTTCAATGCAATTTTGTCGATTCTTCTAGAATCGTGTGTAATGTGATACAATATAGAGTTCCTGAGTGGTCTGGAAGGAAATTTAGCTCTCATGGATGGAATGTGAGACAAAAGAACATGGTGAGTTGCTCAGGAAAGGGGTGCAATGTTGTTAAAAAGCACGGGAATCGTGTCTAATGTGATGCAGTGAACTGTTCCTCATTGTTCTGGAAATGAATGGAGCCTTTTCTGACAGAATGGTGTGCAATAAACATGGTGCAATGTTCTGGAATGGGGTAGAATCTTGGAGCATAGGATGGAATGGCATTTGATGTGATGAAATAGACAGTCCTTAATGGGTTGTATGTGAATCGAGCCTCCTTGTAGGAATGGAACGCAAAAGAACATAGTTGAATGTTGTGAAACGAAGTGGAGAGCTGTGGAATGGAGTGTCATGGGTGTAATGTGATGCTATACACCTTTCTTGATTATTTTGGGAAAGAGTGGAACCTTCCTTTGCAGAATGGAACGCTATAGAACACGGTGGAGTGCTGTGGTATGGAGTGCAATGATGTGAAATGGAGTTGAATCGCTTGTAATGTGACGCCATAAAGGGTCCCATAGCGATTGGAAAGCGAATGCTGACTTGCCTGACAGAATCAAACGTAGTACAATGTAGTGGATTGTTGCGGAATAGCGTGAAGTTGTGAAATAGAGTGTAATGCGGTGTAATGTGAAATAATAGAGGGTTCCTGAGCGTTTTTGTAGAGAATGGTGCCTTCTCTGTAACTATGGAAGGCAATAAAAAGTAGTCGAATATTTGGAATGGAGTAGAATCTTATGCAATTCTGTGGAATGGCATGTGAATTGACACAATAGGCTGTTTCTGAATGATTTGAAAGCTACGGCGCCTTCTACCACAAAAATGGAATGCAATGAATTGTGGTGGAATGTTGCACAATGGAGTGCAGTGCTGTGGCATTGAGTGGAACGTGGTGTAATGTGACGCAGAAGAGATTCCCTGGGTTGTTTCGATAAGAATGGTACCTACTTTGTCACAACAGAACTCAGTGGCACTTGTTGGAATGTTGGGGGAATGGAGTAGAATCTGTGGAATGTAGAGGAATGGCATGTGACGAGACAAAATAGGAAGTTCGTGAATCTTTTGATAGCGAATGAAGCATTCTTTGGCAGAATGGAATGCAATAGAACACTGTGGAATGTTGTGGAATGGAGGGTAATTTTGTGCAATGGAGTGTAATCGTCTCAAATGTGACATAATAAAGGTCTCCAGAGTGGTTTGGAAGCGAATGGTGCCTACTTAGCCAGAATGTAAAGCAAATGAATATGGTGGAATATCAGGGAGTGGAGTAAAATGTGCAGTCTAGCGGAATGGGGTGTAATGTGATGCAATAGAGTGTTACATATTGTTTTGGAAACCAATGGAGACTACTCTGACAGAATGGAACGCTATAGAAAGTGGTGGAATTTTGTGGAGTTAAATGCTATTTGGTAGATTGTTGTAGAATCACGTGTAATGTGACACAACGTAGAGTTCCTGAGTGGTCTCGAAGCAAATGGAGCTCTCTTTGATGCAATGGAACGCCTCAGAACAAAGTGAGATGTTCCAAAATACAGTGCAATGTTGTTAAATGGACTGTAAATGTGTGTGATGTGACGCAGTAGAGTGTTCCTCGTTGTTTTGGAAAGGAATGGAGCCTTATTCGACAGAATGGAATGCAATAGAACGTGGTGGAATGTTGTGGAATGGAGTAGAATCTTGTACAGTGGAGTTGAATGGCATTAGATGTGATGCAATAGAAAGTCCTTAATGGGTTGGAAGTGAATCGAGCCTTCCTTGTAGGAAGAGAACACAAAAGAATATGGTGGAATGTTGCCAAATGTAGTGCAGAGTTGTGGAATGGAGTGTAACGGGGTGTAGTGTAATGTAATAGATGGTTCCTGTATTATTGGGAAAAGAGTGCAGCCTTATTTTGCAGAGAGGAGCACGATAGTTCACGGTGGAGTGCTGTGGAATGGAGTGAAATTTTGTGGAATGCTGTTGAATCTGTTTAAATGTGACGCAAAAAAGGGTTCTGGAGTGATTTAGAAGCGAATGCAGCCTTGCTGGATGGAGCCGAACACAATAGAACGCGGTGGAATGTTGCAGAATACAGTGAAATGTTGTGAAATGCATTGTATTGGGGTGTAGTGTGATGCAATAGAGGGTTCCTGAGAGATTTTGTAGAGAATGGTGAATTCTTTGTAAAAATGGAATGCCATAGAATGCAGAGGAATGTTTGGAATGTAGAAGAATCTTGTGGAATCATGTGTAATGACAAGTGAATTGACATAGTAGGCTGTTCCTGAATGGTTTGGAAGCCATGGAGTCTTCATTTACAGAATGGAATGCAATGGAATACGGTGGAATACAGCACAATGGAGCGGAAAGCTGTGCTATAGAGTGGAACATGGTGTAATGTGACGCAGCATAGAATTCCGGGTTGTTTGGTTACGAATGTTGCCTACTTTGCCACAGAGGAACTCAGTAGAACTGGCTGGAATGTTGGGGATGTAGTAGAATCTTGTGAAATGGAGTGTAATGGCATGTGAAGTGACACGATAGGAAGTTCGTGAATTGTATGGAAGCAAATGAAGCATTAATGGCAGAATGGAACGCACTAGAGCGTGGTGGAATGCGGTGCTTTGGAGTGCAGTGTCGTGGAGTGGAGTGGAGTCGGCTGTAATGTGACATAGTACAGGGCTCCAGACTGGTTTGGAAGCGCATGGTGCCTCTTTTGCCGGAATGTAAAGCAAACGAATGTGCTGGAATACTGGGGAATTAAGTAAAATGTTGTGGAGTGGAGGGGAATGGGGTGTAATTTGATACAATAGAGTGTTACAGGTTGTTTTGGAAACGAATGGAGCCTTCATTTACAGAATGGAACGCTATAGAACATGGTGGAATTTTGGGGAGTTAAGTGCAATTTTGTAGATTGGTGTAGAATCGTGTGTAATGTGACCAAATATAGAATTCCTGAGTGTTCTCGAAGCATATGGAGATCTCTTTGATAGAATGAAACGCCAGAGATCATGTTGAGATATTCAGGAATGGAGTGCAATATTCTTAAATGGACTGGAATCGTGTGTAATGTGACGCAGTAGAGTGTTCCTCATTGTTTTCGAAAGGAATGGAGTCTTATTTGACAGAACGGAATGCCACAGAACGTGGTGGAATGCTGCGGAATGGAGTAGAATCTTGTAGAATAGAGGGGAATGGCACTTGATGTGATGCAATAGACCGTCCTTAATGGGTTGGACGTAAATCGTGCCTTCACTGCCAGAAAGGAACAAAACAGAACACAGTAGAATTTTGTGAAATGAAGTGGATAGCTCTGGAATGGAGTGAAATGGGGTGTAATGTGACGCTATAGACAGTTCCTGATTGGGAAAAGAGTGGAGCCTTCTTTTGTAGAATATAACACGATAGAACACTGTGGAGTGCTGTGACATGGAGCGCGATGTTGTGGAATGGTGTTGAATCGGTTGTAATGTGATGCAATAAAGGTTTCTGGAGTGATTTGGAAGCGAATGCAGCCTTGCCGGATGGTATCGAACATAATAGAACGTGGTGGAATGTTTCGGAATAGAGAGGAAGGTTATGAAATGTAGTGTAAAGGGTGTAATGTGATGCCATAGGGGATTCCTGAGAGATTTTGTAGAGAACGGCGAATTCTTTGTAAGAATGGAATGCCATAGAAGGCAATGGAATGTTTGGATAGGTAGAATCTTGTGGAATCATGTGCAATGGCATGTGAATTGAAGCCATAGGCTGTTCCTGAACAGACTGGAAGCTATGGGGCATTCATTTACAGAATGGAATGCAATGGAATGTTTTGGAATGTGGCACAGTGGAGTGCAATGTGTGGAATTGGGTGGAACGTTGCGAAATGTGACTCAACAGAGAGTTCCTTGGTTTTTTGGAAACGAATGGTGCCTCCTTTGCCGGAATGTAAGCCAATGAATGTACTGGATTATTGCAGAGTGGAGTAAAATGTTGTGGAATGGAGTGGAATGGGATGTAATGTGATGCAATAGAGTGTTACAGATTTTCCTGGGAACGAATGGAGCCTTCTTTGACAGAATCGAACACTATAGCATGTTGTGGAATTTTGTGTAGTTAAGTTAAATTTTGTAGAATGGTGTAGAATCCGAGCAATGTGACACAATATAGAGTTGCTGAGTGGTCTAGAAGCAAATGTAGCTCACATTGATGCAATGGGATGCAACAGAACATGGAGATATGTTCATGAATGGAGTGCAATCTTGTTAAATGGACTGGCATCTTGTGTATTGTGACGCAGTAGAGTGTTCCTGATTGTTTTGCACACGAATGGACCCTTATTTGACAGAATGGAATGCAATAGAACGTAGTGGATTATTGTGGAAAATATTAAAATCTTGTAGAATTGAGTGGAATGGCATTTGATTTGATGCAATAGACAGTCCTTAATGGATTGGAAGGGATTCGAGCCTTTTTTGTAGGAATGAGATGCAAAAGAACATAGTGGAACGTAGTGAAATGAAGTGGAGAGCTGTGGAACGAGTTATATTGTGAAGCCATAGACGGTTCCTGATTGTTTTGGAGAAGAGGGGAGCTTTCTTTTCCAGAATGGAGCGCGATAGAACACGGTGGAGTGTTGTGGAATGGAGTTAAATCGGTTGTAATGTGACGCAGTAAAGGGATCGGAGAGATTTTTACTCAAAGGCAGCCTTGCTGGATGGAATCAAACGTAATAGAACGTGGTGGAATGTTGTGAAATGGAGTGTAATGGGATAAAATGTGATGCAGTAGAGGGTTCCTGTGAGATTTTGTAGAGAGTGGTGCCTTCTTTGTAACAGTGGAATGCCATTGAATCCAGTGGAATGTTGGGAATGGAGAAGAATCTTCTGGAATCGTGTGGAATGGCATCCGAAATGATGCAAAACACTGTTCCTGAATGGTTTGGTAGCTATGGGGCCTGCTTTTACATAATGGAATGTGGGGGAATGTTGCACAATGGAGTGCAATGCTGTCGTATTGAGGGCAACGTTGTGTAATGGGACGCAGCAGAGAGTTCCTGGGTTGTTTCGATAAGAAAGGTGACTACTTTGTCACAATGAATCTCCGTAGAACATGTTTGAATGTGGCTGAATGGAGTAGAATATTGTGGAATGCGGATTAATGGCTTGTGAAGTGACACAATAGGAAGTTCGAGAATTGTTTGGTAGGAAGTGGAGCATTTTTTTTTTTGAAGAATGAAATGCAATAGAACGTGGTGAATTGTGGAATGTAGGGCAATGTTGTGGAATGGAGAGGAATCGGCTGTAATGTGACATACTAAAGGTCTCCAGAGTGTTTTGGAAGCGAAAGGTACCTCCTTTGCAAGAATGTTAAGCAAATAAATGTGCTGGAATATTGGGGAATGAAGTAAAATGTTGTGTAATGAAGTGGAAAGGGGAGTAATGTTATGCAATAGAGTGTTACAGATCGTTATGGAAATGAACGGAGCATTCTTTGACAGATGGAACTCTATGGAAAGTGGTATAATTTTGTGGCGTTCAATGCAATTTTGTCGATTCTTCTAGAATCGTGTGTAATGTGATACAATATAGAGTTCCTGAGTGGTCTGGAAGGAAATTTAGCTCTCATGGATGGAATGTGAGACAAAAGAACATGGTGAGTTGCTCAGGAAAGGGGTGCAATGTTGTTAAAAAGCACGGGAATCGTGTCTAATGTGATGCAGTGAACTGTTCCTCATTGTTCTGGAAATGAATGGAGCCTTTTCTGACAGAATGGTGTGCAATAAACATGGTGCAATGTTCTGGAATGGGGTAGAATCTTGGAGCATAGGATGGAATGGCATTTGATGTGATGAAATAGACAGTCCTTAATGGGTTGTATGTGAATCGAGCCTCCTTGTAGGAATGGAACGCAAAAGAACATAGTTGAATGTTGTGAAACGAAGTGGAGAGCTGTGGAATGGAGTGTCATGGGTGTAATGTGATGCTATACACCTTTCTTGATTATTTTGGGAAAGAGTGGAGCCTTCCTTTGCAGAATGGAACGCTATAGAACACGGTGGAGTGCTGTGGTATGGAGTGCAATGTTGTGAAATGGAGTTGAATCGCTTGTAATGTGACGCCATAAAGGGTCCCATAGCGATTGGAAAGCGAATGCTGACTTGCCTGACAGAATCAAACGTAGTACAATGTAGTGGATTGTTGCGGAATAGCGTGAAGTTGTGAAATAGAGTGTAATGCGGTGTAATGTGAAATAATAGAGGGTTCCTGAGCGTTTTTGTAGAGAATGGTGCCTTCTTTGTAACTATGGAAGGCAATAAAAAGTAGTCGAATATTTGGAATGGAGTAGAATCTTATGCAATTCTGTGGAATGGCATGTGAATTGACACAATAGGCTGTTTCTGAATGATTTGAAAGCTACGGCGCCTTCTACCACAAAATGGAATGCAATGAATTGTGGTGGAATGTTGCACAATGGAGTGCAGTGCTGTGGCATTGAGTGGAACGTGGTGTAATGTGACGCAGAAGAGATTCCCTGGGTTGTTTCGATAAGAATGGTACCTACTTTGTCACAACAGAACTCAGTGGCACTTGTTGGAATGTTGGGGGAATGGAGTAGAATCTGTGGAATGTAGAGGAATGGCATGTGACGAGACAAAATAGGAAGTTCGTGAATCTTTTGATAGCGAATGAAGCATTCTTTGGCAGAATGGAATGCAATAGAACACTGTGGAATGTTGTGGAATGGAGGGTAATTTTGTGCAATGGAGTGTAATCGTCTCAAATGTGACATAATAAAGGTCTCCAGAGTGGTTTGGAAGCGAATGGTGCCTACTTAGCCAGAATGTAAAGCAAATGAATATGGTGGAATATCAGGGAGTGGAGTAAAATGTGCAGTCTAGCGGAATGGGGTGTAATGTGATGCAATAGAGTGTTACATATTGTTTTGGAAACCAATGGAGACTACTCTGACAGAATGGAACGCTATAGAAAGTGGTGGAATTTTGTGGAGTTAAATGCTATTTGGTAGATTGTTGTAGAATCACGTGTAATGTGACACAACGTAGAGTTCCTGAGTGGTCTCGAAGCAAATGGAGCTCTCTTTGATGCAATGGAACGCCTCAGAACAAAGTGAGATGTTCCAAAATACAGTGCAATGTTGTTAAATGGACTGTAAATGTGTGTGATGTGACGCAGTAGAGTGTTCCTCGTTGTTTTGGAAAGGAATGGAGCCTTATTCGACAGAATGGAATGCAATAGAACGTGGTGGAATGTTGTGGAATGGAGTAGAATCTTGTACAGTGGAGTTGAATGGCATTAGATGTGATGCAATAGAAAGTCCTTAATGGGTTGGAAGTGAATCGAGCCTTCCTTGTAGGAAGAGAACACAAAAGAATATGGTGGAATGTTGCCAAATGTAGTGCAGAGTTGTGGAATGGAGTGTAACGGGGTGTAGTGTAATGTAATAGATGGTTCCTGTATTTTTGGGAAAAGAGTGCAGCCTTATTTTGCAGAGAGGAGCACGATAGTTCACGGTGGAGTGCTGTGGAATGGAGTGAAATTTTGTGGAATGCTGTTAAATCTGTTTAAATGTGACGCAAAAAAGGGTTCTGGAGTGATTTAGAAGCGAATGCAGCCTTGCTGGATGGAGCCGAACACAATAGAACGCGGTGGAATGTTGCAGAATACAGTGAAATGTTGTGAAATGCATTGTATTGGGGTGTAGTGTGATGCAATAGAGGGTTCCTGAGAGATTTTGTAGAGAATGGTGAATTCTTTGTAAAAATGGAATGCCATAGAATGCAGAGGAATGTTTGGAATGTAGAAGAATCTTGTGGAATCATGTGTAATGACAAGTGAATTGACATAGTAGGCTGTTCCTGAATGGTTTGGAAGCCATGGAGTCTTCATTTACAGAATGGAATGCAATGGAATACGGTGGAATACAGCACAATGGAGCGGAAAGCTGTGCTATAGAGTGGAACATGGTGTAATGTGACGCAGCATAGAATTCCGGGTTGTTTGGTTACGAATGTTGCCTACTTTGCCACAGAGGAACTCAGTAGAACTGGCTGGAATGTTGGGGATGTAGTAGAATCTTGTGAAATGGAGTGTAATGGCATGTGAAGTGACACGATAGGAAGTTCGTGAATTGTATGGAAGCAAATGAAGCATTAATGGCAGAATGGAACGCACTAGAGCGTGGTGGAATGCGGTGCTTTGGAGTGCAGTGTCGTGGAGTGGAGTGGAGTCGGCTGTAATGTGACATAGTACAGGGCTCCAGACTGGTTTGGAAGCGCATGGTGCCTCTTTTGCCGGAATGTAAAGCAAACGAATGTGCTGGAATACTGGGGAATTAAGTAAAATGTTGTGGAGTGGAGGGGAATGGGGTGTAATTTGATACAATAGAGTGTTACAGGTTGTTTTGGAAACGAATGGAGCCTTCATTTACAGAATGGAACGCTATAGAACATGGTGGAATTTTGGGGAGTTAAGTGCAATTTTGTAGATTGGTGTAGAATCGTGTGTAATGTGACCAAATATAGAATTCCTGAGTGTTCTCGAAGCATATGGAGATCTCTTTGATAGAATGAAACGCCAGAGATCATGTTGAGATGTTCAGGAATGGAGTGCAATATTCTTAAATGGACTGGAATCGTGTGTAATGTGACGCAGTAGAGTGTTCCTCATTGTTTTCGAAAGGAATGGAGTCTTATTTGACAGAACGGAATGCCACAGAACGTGGTGGAATGCTGCGGAATGGAGTAGAATCTTGTAGAATAGAGGGGAATGGCACTTGATGTGATGCAATAGACCGTCCTTAATGGGTTGGACGTAAATCGTGCCTTCACTGCCAGAAAGGAACAAAACAGAACACAGTAGAATTTTGTGAAATGAAGTGGATAGCTCTGGAATGGAGTGAAATGGGGTGTAATGTGACGCTATAGACAGTTCCTGATTGGGAAAAGAGTGGAGCCTTCTTTTGTAGAATATAACACGATAGAACACTGTGGAGTGCTGTGACATGGAGCGCGATGTTGTGGAATGGTGTTGAATCGGTTGTAATGTGATGCAATAAAGGTTTCTGGAGTGATTTGGAAGCGAATGCAGCCTTGCCGGATGGTATCGAACATAATAGAACGTGGTGGAATGTTTCGGAATAGAGAGGAAGGTTATGAAATGTAGTGTAAAGGGTGTAATGTGATGCCATAGGGGATTCCTGAGAGATTTTGTAGAGAACGGCGAATTCTTTGTAAGAATGGAATGCCATAGAAGGCAATGGAATGTTTGGATAGGTAGAATCTTGTGGAATCATGTGCAATGGCATGTGAATTGAAGCCATAGGCTGTTCCTGAACAGACTGGAAGCTATGGGGCATTCATTTACAGAATGGAATGCAATGGAATGTTTTGGAATGTGGCACAGTGGAGTGCAATGTGTGGAATTGGGTGGAACGTTGCGAAATGTGACTCAACAGAGAGTTCCTTGGTTTTTTGGAAACGAATGGTGCCTCCTTTGCCGGAATGTAAGCCAATGAATGTACTGGATTATTGCAGAGTGGAGTAAAATGTTGTGGAATGGAGTGGAATGGGATGTAATGTGATGCAATAGAGTGTTACAGATTTTCCTGGGAACGAATGGAGCCTTCTTTGACAGAATCGAACACTATAGCATGTTGTGGAATTTTGTGTAGTTAAGTTAAATTTTGTAGAATGGTGTAGAATCCGAGCAATGTGACACAATATAGAGTTGCTGAGTGGTCTAGAAGCAAATGTAGCTCACATTGATGCAATGGGATGCAACAGAACATGGAGATATGTTCATGAATGGAGTGCAATCTTGTTAAATGGACTGGCATCTTGTGTATTGTGACGCAGTAGAGTGTTCCTGATTGTTTTGCACACGAATGGACCCTTATTTGACAGAATGGAATGCAATAGAACGTAGTGGATTATTGTGGAAAATAATAAAATCTTGTAGAATTGAGTGGAATGGCATTTGATTTGATGCAATAGACAGTCCTTAATGGATTGGAAGGGATTCGAGCCTTTTTTGTAGGAATGAGATGCAAAAGAACATAGTGGAACGTAGTGAAATGAAGTGGAGAGCTGTGGAACGAGTTATATTGTGAAGCCATAGACGGTTCCTGATTGTTTTGGAGAAGAGGGGAGCTTTCTTTTCCAGAATGGAGCGCGATAGAACACGGTGGAGTGTTGTGGAATGGAGTTAAATCGGTTGTAATGTGACGCAGTAAAGGGATCGGAGAGATTTTTACTCAAAGGCAGCCTTGCTGGATGGAATCAAACGTAATAGAACGTGGTGGAATGTTGTGAAATGGAGTGTAATGGGATAAAATGTGATGCAGTAGAGGGTTCCTGTGAGATTTTGTAGAGAGTGGTGCCTTCTTTGTAACAGTGGAATGCCATTGAATCCAGTGGAATGTTGGGAATGGAGAAGAATCTTCTGGAATCGTGTGGAATGGCATCCGAAATGATGCAAAACACTGTTCCTGAATGGTTTGGTAGCTATGGGGCCTGCTTTTACATAATGGAATGTGGGGGAATGTTGCACAATGGAGTGCAATGCTGTCGTATTGAGGGCAACGTTGTGTAATGGGACGCAGCAGAGAGTTCCTGGGTTGTTTCGATAAGAAAGGTGACTACTTTGTCACAATGAATCTCCGTAGAACATGTTTGAATGTGGCTGAATGGAGTAGAATATTGTGGAATGCGGATTAATGGCTTGTGAAGTGACACAATAGGAAGTTCGAGAATTGTTTGGTAGGAAGTGGAGCATTTTTTTTTTTGAAGAATGAAATGCAATAGAACGTGGTGAATTGTGGAATGTAGGGCAATGTTGTGGAATGGAGAGGAATCGGCTGTAATGTGACATACTAAAGGTCTCCAGAGTGTTTTGGAAGCGAAAGGTACCTCCTTTGCAAGAATGTTAAGCAAATAAATGTGCTGGAATATTGGGGAATGAAGTAAAATGTTGTGTAATGAAGTGGAAAGGGGAGTAATGTTATGCAATAGAGTGTTACAGATCGTTATGGAAATGAACGGAGCATTCTTTGACAGATGGAACTCTATGGAAAGTGGTATAATTTTGTGGCGTTCAATGCAATTTTGTCGATTCTTCTAGAATCGTGTGTAATGTGATACAATATAGAGTTCCTGAGTGGTCTGGAAGGAAATTTAGCTCTCATGGATGGAATGTGAGACAAAAGAACATGGTGAGTTGCTCAGGAAAGGGGTGCAATGTTGTTAAAAAGCACGGGAATCGTGTCTAATGTGATGCAGTGAACTGTTCCTCATTGTTCTGGAAATGAATGGAGCCTTTTCTGACAGAATGGTGTGCAATAAACATGGTGCAATGTTCTGGAATGGGGTAGAATCTTGGAGCATAGGATGGAATGGCATTTGATGTGATGAAATAGACAGTCCTTAATGGGTTGTATGTGAATCGAGCCTCCTTGTAGGAATGGAACGCAAAAGAACATAGTTGAATGTTGTGAAACGAAGTGGAGAGCTGTGGAATGGAGTGTCATGGGTGTAATGTGATGCTATACACCTTTCTTGATTATTTTGGGAAAGAGTGGAGCCTTCCTTTGCAGAATGGAACGCTATAGAACACGGTGGAGTGCTGTGGTATGGAGTGCAATGTTGTGAAATGGAGTTGAATCGCTTGTAATGTGACGCCATAAAGGGTCCCATAGCGATTGGAAAGCGAATGCTGACTTGCCTGACAGAATCAAACGTAGTACAATGTAGTGGATTGTTGCGGAATAGCGTGAAGTTGTGAAATAGAGTGTAATGCGGTGTAATGTGAAATAATAGAGGGTTCCTGAGCGTTTTTGTAGAGAATGGTGCCTTCTCTGTAACTATGGAAGGCAATAAAAAGTAGTCGAATATTTGGAATGGAGTAGAATCTTATGCAATTCTGTGGAATGGCATGTGAATTGACACAATAGGCTGTTTCTGAATGATTTGAAAGCTACGGCGCCTTCTACCACAAAATGGAATGCAATGAATTGTGGTGGAATGTTGCACAATGGAGTGCAGTGCTGTGGCATTGAGTGGAACGTGGTGTAATGTGACGCAGAAGAGATTCCCTGGGTTGTTTCGATAAGAATGGTACCTACTTTGTCACAACAGAACTCAGTGGCACTTGTTGGAATGTTGGGGGAATGGAGTAGAATCTGTGGAATGTAGAGGAATGGCATGTGACGAGACAAAATAGGAAGTTCGTGAATCTTTTGATAGCGAATGAAGCATTCTTTGGCAGAATGGAATGCAATAGAACACTGTGGAATGTTGTGGAATGGAGGGTAATTTTGTGCAATGGAGTGTAATCGTCTCAAATGTGACATAATAAAGGTCTCCAGAGTGGTTTGGAAGCGAATGGTGCCTACTTAGCCAGAATGTAAAGCAAATGAATATGGTGGAATATCAGGGAGTGGAGTAAAATGTGCAGTCTAGCGGAATGGGGTGTAATGTGATGCAATAGAGTGTTACATATTGTTTTGGAAACCAATGGAGACTACTCTGACAGAATGGAACGCTATAGAAAGTGGTGGAATTTTGTGGAGTTAAATGCTATTTGGTAGATTGTTGTAGAATCACGTGTAATGTGACACAACGTAGAGTTCCTGAGTGGTCTCGAAGCAAATGGAGCTCTCTTTGATGCAATGGAACGCCTCAGAACAAAGTGAGATGTTCCAAAATACAGTGCAATGTTGTTAAATGGACTGTAAATGTGTGTGATGTGACGCAGTAGAGTGTTCCTCGTTGTTTTGGAAAGGAATGGAGCCTTATTCGACAGAATGGAATGCAATAGAACGTGGTGGAATGTTGTGGAATGGAGTAGAATCTTGTACAGTGGAGTTGAATGGCATTAGATGTGATGCAATAGAAAGTCCTTAATGGGTTGGAAGTGAATCGAGCCTTCCTTGTAGGAAGAGAACACAAAAGAATATGGTGGAATGTTGCCAAATGTAGTGCAGAGTTGTGGAATGGAGTGTAACGGGGTGTAGTGTAATGTAATAGATGGTTCCTGTATTTTTGGGAAAAGAGTGCAGCCTTATTTTGCAGAGAGGAGCACGATAGTTCACGGTGGAGTGCTGTGGAATGGAGTGAAATTTTGTGGAATGCTGTTGAATCTGTTTAAATGTGACGCGAAAAAGGGTTCTGGAGTGATTTAGAAGCGAATGCAGCCTTGCTGGATGGAGCCGAACACAATAGAACGCGGTGGAATGTTGCAGAATACAGTGAAATGTTGTGAAATGCATTGTATTGGGGTGTAGTGTGATGCAATAGAGGGTTCCTGAGAGATTTTGTAGAGAATGGTGAATTCTTTGTAAAAATGGAATGCCATAGAATGCAGAGGAATGTTTGGAATGTAGAAGAATCTTGTGGAATCATGTGTAATGACAAGTGAATTGACATAGTAGGCTGTTCCTGAATGGTTTGGAAGCCATGGAGTCTTCATTTACAGAATGGAATGCAATGGAATACGGTGGAATACAGCACAATGGAGCGGAAAGCTGTGCTATAGAGTGGAACATGGTGTAATGTGACGCAGCATAGAATTCCGGGTTGTTTGGTTACGAATGTTGCCTACTTTGCCACAGAGGAACTCAGTAGAACTGGCTGGAATGTTGGGGATGTAGTAGAATCTTGTGAAATGGAGTGTAATGGCATGTGAAGTGACACGATAGGAAGTTCGTGAATTGTATGGAAGCAAATGAAGCATTAATGGCAGAATGGAACGCACTAGAGCGTGGTGGAATGCGGTGCTTTGGAGTGCAGTGTCGTGGAGTGGAGTGGAGTCGGCTGTAATGTGACATAGTACAGGGCTCCAGACTGGTTTGGAAGCGCATGGTGCCTCTTTTGCCGGAATGTAAAGCAAACGAATGTGCTGGAATACTGGGGAATTAAGTAAAATGTTGTGGAGTGGAGGGGAATGGGGTGTAATTTGATACAATAGAGTGTTACAGGTTGTTTTGGAAACGAATGGAGCCTTCATTTACAGAATGGAACGCTATAGAACATGGTGGAATTTTGGGGAGTTAAGTGCAATTTTGTAGATTGGTGTAGAATCGTGTGTAATGTGACCAAATATAGAATTCCTGAGTGTTCTCGAAGCATATGGAGATCTCTTTGATAGAATGAAACGCCAGAGATCATGTTGAGATGTTCAGGAATGGAGTGCAATATTCTTAAATGGACTGGAATCGTGTGTAATGTGACGCAGTAGAGTGTTCCTCATTGTTTTCGAAAGGAATGGAGTCTTATTTGACAGAACGGAATGCCACAGAACGTGGTGGAATGCTGCGGAATGGAGTAGAATCTTGTAGAATAGAGGGGAATGGCACTTGATGTGATGCAATAGACCGTCCTTAATGGGTTGGACGTAAATCGTGCCTTCACTGCCAGAAAGGAACAAAACAGAACACAGTAGAATTTTGTGAAATGAAGTGGATAGCTCTGGAATGGAGTGAAATGGGGTGTAATGTGACGCTATAGACAGTTCCTGATTGGGAAAAGAGTGGAGCCTTCTTTTGTAGAATATAACACGATAGAACACTGTGGAGTGCTGTGACATGGAGCGCGATGTTGTGGAATGGTGTTGAATCGGTTGTAATGTGATGCAATAAAGGTTTCTGGAGTGATTTGGAAGCGAATGCAGCCTTGCCGGATGGTATCGAACATAATAGAACGTGGTGGAATGTTTCGGAATAGAGAGGAAGGTTATGAAATGTAGTGTAAAGGGTGTAATGTGATGCCATAGGGGATTCCTGAGAGATTTTGTAGAGAACGGCGAATTCTTTGTAAGAATGGAATGCCATAGAAGGCAATGGAATGTTTGGATAGGTAGAATCTTGTGGAATCATGTGCAATGGCATGTGAATTGAAGCCATAGGCTGTTCCTGAACAGACTGGAAGCTATGGGGCATTCATTTACAGAATGGAATGCAATGGAATGTTTTGGAATGTGGCACAGTGGAGTGCAATGTGTGGAATTGGGTGGAACGTTGCGAAATGTGACTCAACAGAGAGTTCCTTGGTTTTTTGGAAACGAATGGTGCCTCCTTTGCCGGAATGTAAGCCAATGAATGTACTGGATTATTGCAGAGTGGAGTAAAATGTTGTGGAATGGAGTGGAATGGGATGTAATGTGATGCAATAGAGTGTTACAGATTTTCCTGGGAACGAATGGAGCCTTCTTTGACAGAATCGAACACTATAGCATGTTGTGGAATTTTGTGTAGTTAAGTTAAATTTTGTAGAATGGTGTAGAATCCGAGCAATGTGACACAATATAGAGTTGCTGAGTGGTCTAGAAGCAAATGTAGCTCACATTGATGCAATGGGATGCAACAGAACATGGAGATATGTTCATGAATGGAGTGCAATCTTGTTAAATGGACTGGCATCTTGTGTATTGTGACGCAGTAGAGTGTTCCTGATTGTTTTGCACACGAATGGACCCTTATTTGACAGAATGGAATGCAATAGAACGTAGTGGATTATTGTGGAAAATATTAAAATCTTGTAGAATTGAGTGGAATGGCATTTGATTTGATGCAATAGACAGTCCTTAATGGATTGGAAGGGATTCGAGCCTTTTTTGTAGGAATGAGATGCAAAAGAACATAGTGGAACGTAGTGAAATGAAGTGGAGAGCTGTGGAACGAGTTATATTGTGAAGCCATAGACGGTTCCTGATTGTTTTGGAGAAGAGGGGAGCTTTCTTTTCCAGAATGGAGCGCGATAGAACACGGTGGAGTGTTGTGGAATGGAGTTAAATCGGTTGTAATGTGACGCAGTAAAGGGATCGGAGAGATTTTTACTCAAAGGCAGCCTTGCTGGATGGAATCAAACGTAATAGAACGTGGTGGAATGTTGTGAAATGGAGTGTAATGGGATAAAATGTGATGCAGTAGAGGGTTCCTGTGAGATTTTGTAGAGAGTGGTGCCTTCTTTGTAACAGTGGAATGCCATTGAATCCAGTGGAATGTTGGGAATGGAGAAGAATCTTCTGGAATCGTGTGGAATGGCATCCGAAATGATGCAAAACACTGTTCCTGAATGGTTTGGTAGCTATGGGGCCTGCTTTTACATAATGGAATGTGGGGGAATGTTGCACAATGGAGTGCAATGCTGTCGTATTGAGGGCAACGTTGTGTAATGGGACGCAGCAGAGAGTTCCTGGGTTGTTTCGATAAGAAAGGTGACTACTTTGTCACAATGAATCTCCGTAGAACATGTTTGAATGTGGCTGAATGGAGTAGAATATTGTGGAATGCGGATTAATGGCTTGTGAAGTGACACAATAGGAAGTTCGAGAATTGTTTGGTAGGAAGTGGAGCATTTTTTTTTTTGAAGAATGAAATGCAATAGAACGTGGTGAATTGTGGAATGTAGGGCAATGTTGTGGAATGGAGAGGAATCGGCTGTAATGTGACATACTAAAGGTCTCCAGAGTGTTTTGGAAGCGAAAGGTACCTCCTTTGCAAGAATGTTAAGCAAATAAATGTGCTGGAATATTGGGGAATGAAGTAAAATGTTGTGTAATGAAGTGGAAAGGGGAGTAATGTTATGCAATAGAGTGTTACAGATCGTTATGGAAATGAACGGAGCATTCTTTGACAGATGGAACTCTATGGAAAGTGGTATAATTTTGTGGCGTTCAATGCAATTTTGTCGATTCTTCTAGAATCGTGTGTAATGTGATACAATATAGAGTTCCTGAGTGGTCTGGAAGGAAATTTAGCTCTCATGGATGGAATGTGAGACAAAAGAACATGGTGAGTTGCTCAGGAAAGGGGTGCAATGTTGTTAAAAAGCACGGGAATCGTGTCTAATGTGATGCAGTGAACTGTTCCTCATTGTTCTGGAAATGAATGGAGCCTTTTCTGACAGAATGGTGTGCAATAAACATGGTGCAATGTTCTGGAATGGGGTAGAATCTTGGAGCATAGGATGGAATGGCATTTGATGTGATGAAATAGACAGTCCTTAATGGGTTGTATGTGAATCGAGCCTCCTTGTAGGAATGGAACGCAAAAGAACATAGTTGAATGTTGTGAAACGAAGTGGAGAGCTGTGGAATGGAGTGTCATGGGTGTAATGTGATGCTATACACCTTTCTTGATTATTTTGGGAAAGAGTGGAGCCTTCCTTTGCAGAATGGAACGCTATAGAACACGGTGGAGTGCTGTGGTATGGAGTGCAATGTTGTGAAATGGAGTTGAATCGCTTGTAATGTGACGCCATAAAGGGTCCCATAGCGATTGGAAAGCGAATGCTGACTTGCCTGACAGAATCAAACGTAGTACAATGTAGTGGATTGTTGCGGAATAGCGTGAAGTTGTGAAATAGAGTGTAATGCGGTGTAATGTGAAATAATAGAGGGTTCCTGAGCGTTTTTGTAGAGAATGGTGCCTTCTCTGTAACTATGGAAGGCAATAAAAAGTAGTCGAATATTTGGAATGGAGTAGAATCTTATGCAATTCTGTGGAATGGCATGTGAATTGACACAATAGGCTGTTTCTGAATGATTTGAAAGCTACGGCGCCTTCTACCACAAAATGGAATGCAATGAATTGTGGTGGAATGTTGCACAATGGAGTGCAGTGCTGTGGCATTGAGTGGAACGTGGTGTAATGTGACGCAGAAGAGATTCCCTGGGTTGTTTCGATAAGAATGGTACCTACTTTGTCACAACAGAACTCAGTGGCACTTGTTGGAATGTTGGGGGAATGGAGTAGAATCTGTGGAATGTAGAGGAATGGCATGTGACGAGACAAAATAGGAAGTTCGTGAATCTTTTGATAGCGAATGAAGCATTCTTTGGCAGAATGGAATGCAATAGAACACTGTGGAATGTTGTGGAATGGAGGGTAATTTTGTGCAATGGAGTGTAATCGTCTCAAATGTGACATAATAAAGGTCTCCAGAGTGGTTTGGAAGCGAATGGTGCCTACTTAGCCAGAATGTAAAGCAAATGAATATGGTGGAATATCAGGGAGTGGAGTAAAATGTGCAGTCTAGCGGAATGGGGTGTAATGTGATGCAATAGAGTGTTACATATTGTTTTGGAAACCAATGGAGACTACTCTGACAGAATGGAACGCTATAGAAAGTGGTGGAATTTTGTGGAGTTAAATGCTATTTGGTAGATTGTTGTAGAATCACGTGTAATGTGACACAACGTAGAGTTCCTGAGTGGTCTCGAAGCAAATGGAGCTCTCTTTGATGCAATGGAACGCCTCAGAACAAAGTGAGATGTTCCAAAATACAGTGCAATGTTGTTAAATGGACTGTAAATGTGTGTGATGTGACGCAGTAGAGTGTTCCTCGTTGTTTTGGAAAGGAATGGAGCCTTATTCGACAGAATGGAATGCAATAGAACGTGGTGGAATGTTGTGGAATGGAGTAGAATCTTGTACAGTGGAGTTGAATGGCATTAGATGTGATGCAATAGAAAGTCCTTAATGGGTTGGAAGTGAATCGAGCCTTCCTTGTAGGAAGAGAACACAAAAGAATATGGTGGAATGTTGCCAAATGTAGTGCAGAGTTGTGGAATGGAGTGTAACGGGGTGTAGTGTAATGTAATAGATGGTTCCTGTATTTTTGGGAAAAGAGTGCAGCCTTATTTTGCAGAGAGGAGCACGATAGTTCACGGTGGAGTGCTGTGGAATGGAGTGAAATTTTGTGGAATGCTGTTGAATCTGTTTAAATGTGACGCGAAAAAGGGTTCTGGAGTGATTTAGAAGCGAATGCAGCCTTGCTGGATGGAGCCGAACACAATAGAACGCGGTGGAATGTTGCAGAATACAGTGAAATGTTGTGAAATGCATTGTATTGGGGTGTAGTGTGATGCAATAGAGGGTTCCTGAGAGATTTTGTAGAGAATGGTGAATTCTTTGTAAAAATGGAATGCCATAGAATGCAGAGGAATGTTTGGAATGTAGAAGAATCTTGTGGAATCATGTGTAATGACAAGTGAATTGACATAGTAGGCTGTTCCTGAATGGTTTGGAAGCCATGGAGTCTTCATTTACAGAATGGAATGCAATGGAATACGGTGGAATACAGCACAATGGAGCGGAAAGCTGTGCTATAGAGTGGAACATGGTGTAATGTGACGCAGCATAGAATTCCGGGTTGTTTGGTTACGAATGTTGCCTACTTTGCCACAGAGGAACTCAGTAGAACTGGCTGGAATGTTGGGGATGTAGTAGAATCTTGTGAAATGGAGTGTAATGGCATGTGAAGTGACACGATAGGAAGTTCGTGAATTGTATGGAAGCAAATGAAGCATTAATGGCAGAATGGAACGCACTAGAGCGTGGTGGAATGCGGTGCTTTGGAGTGCAGTGTCGTGGAGTGGAGTGGAGTCGGCTGTAATGTGACATAGTACAGGGCTCCAGACTGGTTTGGAAGCGCATGGTGCCTCTTTTGCCGGAATGTAAAGCAAACGAATGTGCTGGAATACTGGGGAATTAAGTAAAATGTTGTGGAGTGGAGGGGAATGGGGTGTAATTTGATACAATAGAGTGTTACAGGTTGTTTTGGAAACGAATGGAGCCTTCATTTACAGAATGGAACGCTATAGAACATGGTGGAATTTTGGGGAGTTAAGTGCAATTTTGTAGATTGGTGTAGAATCGTGTGTAATGTGACCAAATATAGAATTCCTGAGTGTTCTCGAAGCATATGGAGATCTCTTTGATAGAATGAAACGCCAGAGATCATGTTGAGATGTTCAGGAATGGAGTGCAATATTCTTAAATGGACTGGAATCGTGTGTAATGTGACGCAGTAGAGTGTTCCTCATTGTTTTCGAAAGGAATGGAGTCTTATTTGACAGAACGGAATGCCACAGAACGTGGTGGAATGCTGCGGAATGGAGTAGAATCTTGTAGAATAGAGGGGAATGGCACTTGATGTGATGCAATAGACCGTCCTTAATGGGTTGGACGTAAATCGTGCCTTCACTGCCAGAAAGGAACAAAACAGAACACAGTAGAATTTTGTGAAATGAAGTGGATAGCTCTGGAATGGAGTGAAATGGGGTGTAATGTGACGCTATAGACAGTTCCTGATTGGGAAAAGAGTGGAGCCTTCTTTTGTAGAATATAACACGATAGAACACTGTGGAGTGCTGTGACATGGAGCGCGATGTTGTGGAATGGTGTTGAATCGGTTGTAATGTGATGCAATAAAGGTTTCTGGAGTGATTTGGAAGCGAATGCAGCCTTGCCGGATGGTATCGAACATAATAGAACGTGGTGGAATGTTTCGGAATAGAGAGGAAGGTTATGAAATGTAGTGTAAAGGGTGTAATGTGATGCCATAGGGGATTCCTGAGAGATTTTGTAGAGAACGGCGAATTCTTTGTAAGAATGGAATGCCATAGAAGGCAATGGAATGTTTGGATAGGTAGAATCTTGTGGAATCATGTGCAATGGCATGTGAATTGAAGCCATAGGCTGTTCCTGAACAGACTGGAAGCTATGGGGCATTCATTTACAGAATGGAATGCAATGGAATGTTTTGGAATGTGGCACAGTGGAGTGCAATGTGTGGAATTGGGTGGAACGTTGCGAAATGTGACTCAACAGAGAGTTCCTTGGTTTTTTGGAAACGAATGGTGCCTCCTTTGCCGGAATGTAAGCCAATGAATGTACTGGATTATTGCAGAGTGGAGTAAAATGTTGTGGAATGGAGTGGAATGGGATGTAATGTGATGCAATAGAGTGTTACAGATTTTCCTGGGAACGAATGGAGCCTTCTTTGACAGAATCGAACACTATAGCATGTTGTGGAATTTTGTGTAGTTAAGTTAAATTTTGTAGAATGGTGTAGAATCCGAGCAATGTGACACAATATAGAGTTGCTGAGTGGTCTAGAAGCAAATGTAGCTCACATTGATGCAATGGGATGCAACAGAACATGGAGATATGTTCATGAATGGAGTGCAATCTTGTTAAATGGACTGGCATCTTGTGTATTGTGACGCAGTAGAGTGTTCCTGATTGTTTTGCACACGAATGGACCCTTATTTGACAGAATGGAATGCAATAGAACGTAGTGGATTATTGTGGAAAATATTAAAATCTTGTAGAATTGAGTGGAATGGCATTTGATTTGATGCAATAGACAGTCCTTAATGGATTGGAAGGGATTCGAGCCTTTTTTGTAGGAATGAGATGCAAAAGAACATAGTGGAACGTAGTGAAATGAAGTGGAGAGCTGTGGAACGAGTTATATTGTGAAGCCATAGACGGTTCCTGATTGTTTTGGAGAAGAGGGGAGCTTTCTTTTCCAGAATGGAGCGCGATAGAACACGGTGGAGTGTTGTGGAATGGAGTTAAATCGGTTGTAATGTGACGCAGTAAAGGGATCGGAGAGATTTTTACTCAAAGGCAGCCTTGCTGGATGGAATCAAACGTAATAGAACGTGGTGGAATGTTGTGAAATGGAGTGTAATGGGATAAAATGTGATGCAGTAGAGGGTTCCTGTGAGATTTTGTAGAGAGTGGTGCCTTCTTTGTAACAGTGGAATGCCATTGAATCCAGTGGAATGTTGGGAATGGAGAAGAATCTTCTGGAATCGTGTGGAATGGCATCCGAAATGATGCAAAACACTGTTCCTGAATGGTTTGGTAGCTATGGGGCCTGCTTTTACATAATGGAATGTGGGGGAATGTTGCACAATGGAGTGCAATGCTGTCGTATTGAGGGCAACGTTGTGTAATGGGACGCAGCAGAGAGTTCCTGGGTTGTTTCGATAAGAAAGGTGACTACTTTGTCACAATGAATCTCCGTAGAACATGTTTGAATGTGGCTGAATGGAGTAGAATATTGTGGAATGCGGATTAATGGCTTGTGAAGTGACACAATAGGAAGTTCGAGAATTGTTTGGTAGGAAGTGGAGCATTTTTTTTTTTGAAGAATGAAATGCAATAGAACGTGGTGAATTGTGGAATGTAGGGCAATGTTGTGGAATGGAGAGGAATCGGCTGTAATGTGACATACTAAAGGTCTCCAGAGTGTTTTGGAAGCGAAAGGTACCTCCTTTGCAAGAATGTTAAGCAAATAAATGTGCTGGAATATTGGGGAATGAAGTAAAATGTTGTGTAATGAAGTGGAAAGGGGAGTAATGTTATGCAATAGAGTGTTACAGATCGTTATGGAAATGAACGGAGCATTCTTTGACAGATGGAACTCTATGGAAAGTGGTATAATTTTGTGGCGTTCAATGCAATTTTGTCGATTCTTCTAGAATCGTGTGTAATGTGATACAATATAGAGTTCCTGAGTGGTCTGGAAGGAAATTTAGCTCTCATGGATGGAATGTGAGACAAAAGAACATGGTGAGTTGCTCAGGAAAGGGGTGCAATGTTGTTAAAAAGCACGGGAATCGTGTCTAATGTGATGCAGTGAACTGTTCCTCATTGTTCTGGAAATGAATGGAGCCTTTTCTGACAGAATGGTGTGCAATAAACATGGTGCAATGTTCTGGAATGGGGTAGAATCTTGGAGCATAGGATGGAATGGCATTTGATGTGATGAAATAGACAGTCCTTAATGGGTTGTATGTGAATCGAGCCTCCTTGTAGGAATGGAACGCAAAAGAACATAGTTGAATGTTGTGAAACGAAGTGGAGAGCTGTGGAATGGAGTGTCATGGGTGTAATGTGATGCTATACACCTTTCTTGATTATTTTGGGAAAGAGTGGAGCCTTCCTTTGCAGAATGGAACGCTATAGAACACGGTGGAGTGCTGTGGTATGGAGTGCAATGTTGTGAAATGGAGTTGAATCGCTTGTAATGTGACGCCATAAAGGGTCCCATAGCGATTGGAAAGCGAATGCTGACTTGCCTGACAGAATCAAACGTAGTACAATGTAGTGGATTGTTGCGGAATAGCGTGAAGTTGTGAAATAGAGTGTAATGCGGTGTAATGTGAAATAATAGAGGGTTCCTGAGCGTTTTTGTAGAGAATGGTGCCTTCTTTGTAACTATGGAAGGCAATAAAAAGTAGTCGAATATTTGGAATGGAGTAGAATCTTATGCAATTCTGTGGAATGGCATGTGAATTGACACAATAGGCTGTTTCTGAATGATTTGAAAGCTACGGCGCCTTCTACCACAAAATGGAATGCAATGAATTGTGGTGGAATGTTGCACAATGGAGTGCAGTGCTGTGGCATTGAGTGGAACGTGGTGTAATGTGACGCAGAAGAGATTCCCTGGGTTGTTTCGATAAGAATGGTACCTACTTTGTCACAACAGAACTCAGTGGCACTTGTTGGAATGTTGGGGGAATGGAGTAGAATCTGTGGAATGTAGAGGAATGGCATGTGACGAGACAAAATAGGAAGTTCGTGAATCTTTTGATAGCGAATGAAGCATTCTTTGGCAGAATGGAATGCAATAGAACACTGTGGAATGTTGTGGAATGGAGGGTAATTTTGTGCAATGGAGTGTAATCGTCTCAAATGTGACATAATAAAGGTCTCCAGAGTGGTTTGGAAGCGAATGGTGCCTACTTAGCCAGAATGTAAAGCAAATGAATATGGTGGAATATCAGGGAGTGGAGTAAAATGTGCAGTCTAGCGGAATGGGGTGTAATGTGATGCAATAGAGTGTTACATATTGTTTTGGAAACCAATGGAGACTACTCTGACAGAATGGAACGCTATAGAAAGTGGTGGAATTTTGTGGAGTTAAATGCTATTTGGTAGATTGTTGTAGAATCACGTGTAATGTGACACAACGTAGAGTTCCTGAGTGGTCTCGAAGCAAATGGAGCTCTCTTTGATGCAATGGAACGCCTCAGAACAAAGTGAGATGTTCCAAAATACAGTGCAATGTTGTTAAATGGACTGTAAATGTGTGTGATGTGACGCAGTAGAGTGTTCCTCGTTGTTTTGGAAAGGAATGGAGCCTTATTCGACAGAATGGAATGCAATAGAACGTGGTGGAATGTTGTGGAATGGAGTAGAATCTTGTACAGTGGAGTTGAATGGCATTAGATGTGATGCAATAGAAAGTCCTTAATGGGTTGGAAGTGAATCGAGCCTTCCTTGTAGGAAGAGAACACAAAAGAATATGGTGGAATGTTGCCAAATGTAGTGCAGAGTTGTGGAATGGAGTGTAACGGGGTGTAGTGTAATGTAATAGATGGTTCCTGTATTTTTGGGAAAAGAGTGCAGCCTTATTTTGCAGAGAGGAGCACGATAGTTCACGGTGGAGTGCTGTGGAATGGAGTGAAATTTTGTGGAATGCTGTTGAATCTGTTTAAATGTGACGCAAAAAAGGGTTCTGGAGTGATTTAGAAGCGAATGCAGCCTTGCTGGATGGAGCCGAACACAATAGAACGCGGTGGAATGTTGCAGAATACAGTGAAATGTTGTGAAATGCATTGTATTGGGGTGTAGTGTGATGCAATAGAGGGTTCCTGAGAGATTTTGTAGAGAATGGTGAATTCTTTGTAAAAATGGAATGCCATAGAATGCAGAGGAATGTTTGGAATGTAGAAGAATCTTGTGGAATCATGTGTAATGACAAGTGAATTGACATAGTAGGCTGTTCCTGAATGGTTTGGAAGCCATGGAGTCTTCATTTACAGAATGGAATGCAATGGAATACGGTGGAATACAGCACAATGGAGCGGAAAGCTGTGCTATAGAGTGGAACATGGTGTAATGTGACGCAGCATAGAATTCCGGGTTGTTTGGTTACGAATGTTGCCTACTTTGCCACAGAGGAACTCAGTAGAACTGGCTGGAATGTTGGGGATGTAGTAGAATCTTGTGAAATGGAGTGTAATGGCATGTGAAGTGACACGATAGGAAGTTCGTGAATTGTATGGAAGCAAATGAAGCATTAATGGCAGAATGGAACGCACTAGAGCGTGGTGGAATGCGGTGCTTTGGAGTGCAGTGTCGTGGAGTGGAGTGGAGTCGGCTGTAATGTGACATAGTACAGGGCTCCAGACTGGTTTGGAAGCGCATGGTGCCTCTTTTGCCGGAATGTAAAGCAAACGAATGTGCTGGAATACTGGGGAATTAAGTAAAATGTTGTGGAGTGGAGGGGAATGGGGTGTAATTTGATACAATAGAGTGTTACAGGTTGTTTTGGAAACGAATGGAGCCTTCATTTACAGAATGGAACGCTATAGAACATGGTGGAATTTTGGGGAGTTAAGTGCAATTTTGTAGATTGGTGTAGAATCGTGTGTAATGTGACCAAATATAGAATTCCTGAGTGTTCTCGAAGCATATGGAGATCTCTTTGATAGAATGAAACGCCAGAGATCATGTTGAGATGTTCAGGAATGGAGTGCAATATTCTTAAATGGACTGGAATCGTGTGTAATGTGACGCAGTAGAGTGTTCCTCATTGTTTTCGAAAGGAATGGAGTCTTATTTGACAGAACGGAATGCCACAGAACGTGGTGGAATGCTGCGGAATGGAGTAGAATCTTGTAGAATAGAGGGGAATGGCACTTGATGTGATGCAATAGACCGTCCTTAATGGGTTGGACGTAAATCGTGCCTTCACTGCCAGAAAGGAACAAAACAGAACACAGTAGAATTTTGTGAAATGAAGTGGATAGCTCTGGAATGGAGTGAAATGGGGTGTAATGTGACGCTATAGACAGTTCCTGATTGGGAAAAGAGTGGAGCCTTCTTTTGTAGAAATAACACGATAGAACACTGTGGAGTGCTGTGACATGGAGCGCGATGTTGTGGAATGGTGTTGAATCGGTTGTAATGTGATGCAATAAAGGTTTCTGGAGTGATTTGGAAGCGAATGCAGCCTTGCCGGATGGTATCGAACATAATAGAACGTGGTGGAATGTTTCGGAATAGAGAGGAAGGTTATGAAATGTAGTGTAAAGGGTGTAATGTGATGCCATAGGGGATTCCTGAGAGATTTTGTAGAGAACGGCGAATTCTTTGTAAGAATGGAATGCCATAGAAGGCAATGGAATGTTTGGATAGGTAGAATCTTGTGGAATCATGTGCAATGGCATGTGAATTGAAGCCATAGGCTGTTCCTGAACAGACTGGAAGCTATGGGGCATTCATTTACAGAATGGAATGCAATGGAATGTTTTGGAATGTGGCACAGTGGAGTGCAATGTGTGGAATTGGGTGGAACGTTGCGAAATGTGACTCAACAGAGAGTTCCTGGGTTTTTTGGAAACGAATGGTGCCTCCTTTGCCGGAATGTAAGCCAATGAATGTACTGGATTATTGCAGAGTGGAGTAAAATGTTGTGGAATGGAGTGGAATGGGATGTAATGTGATGCAATAGAGTGTTACAGATTTTCCTGGGAACGAATGGAGCCTTCTTTGACAGAATCGAACACTATAGCATGTTGTGGAATTTTGTGTAGTTAAGTTAAATTTTGTAGAATGGTGTAGAATCCGAGCAATGTGACACAATATAGAGTTGCTGAGTGGTCTAGAAGCAAATGTAGTTCACATTGATGCAATGGGATGCAACAGAACATGGAGATATGTTCAGGAATGGAGTGCAATCTTGTTAAATGGACTGGCATCTTGTGTATTGTGACGCAGTAGAGTGTTCCTGATTGTTTTGCACACGAATGGACCCTTATTTGACAGAATGGAATGCAATAGAACGTAGTGGATTATTGTGGAAAATATTAAAATCTTGTAGAATTGAGTGGAATGGCATTTGATTTGATGCAATAGACAGTCCTTAATGGATTGGAAGGGATTCGAGCCTTTTTTGTAGGAATGAGATGCAAAAGAACATAGTGGAACGTAGTGAAATGAAGTGGAGAGCTGTGGAACGAGTTATATTGTGAAGCCATAGACGGTTCCTGATTGTTTTGGAGAAGAGGGGAGCTTTCTTTTCCAGAATGGAGCGCGATAGAACACGGTGGAGTGTTGTGGAATGGAGTTAAATCGGTTGTAATGTGACGCAGTAAAGGGATCGGAGAGATTTTTACTCAAAGGCAGCCTTGCTGGATGGAATCAAACGTAATAGAACGTGGTGGAATGTTGTGAAATGGAGTGTAATGGGATAAAATGTGATGCAGTAGAGGGTTCCTGTGAGATTTTGTAGAGAGTGGTGCCTTCTTTGTAACAGTGGAATGCCATTGAATCCAGTGGAATGTTGGGAATGGAGAAGAATCTTCTGGAATCGTGTGGAATGGCATCCGAAATGATGCAAAACACTGTTCCTGAATGGTTTGGTAGCTATGGGGCCTGCTTTTACATAATGGAATGTGGGGGAATGTTGCACAATGGAGTGCAATGCTGTCGTATTGAGTGCAACGTTGTGTAATGGGACGCAACAGAGAGTTCCTGGGTTGTTTCGATAAGAAAGGTGACTACTTTGTCACAATGAATCTCCGTAGAACATGTTTGAATGTGGCTGAATGGAGTAGAATATTGTGGAATGCGGATTAATGGCTTGTGAAGTGACACAATAGGAAGTTCGAGAATTGTTTGGTAGGAAGTGGAGCATTTTTTTTTTTGAAGAATGAAATGCAATAGAACGTGGTGAATTGTGGAATGTAGGGCAATGTTGTGGAATGGAGAGGAATCGGCTGTAATGTGACATACTAAAGGTCTCCAGAGTGTTTTGGAAGCGAAAGGTACCTCCTTTGCAAGAATGTTAAGCAAATAAATGTGCTGGAATATTGGGGAATGAAGTAAAATGTTGTGTAATGAAGTGGAAAGGGGAGTAATGTTATGCAATAGAGTGTTACAGATCGTTATGGAAATGAACGGAGCATTCTTTGACAGATGGAACTCTATGGAAAGTGGTATAATTTTGTGGCGTTCAATGCAATTTTGTCGATTCTTCTAGAATCGTGTGTAATGTGATACAATATAGAGTTCCTGAGTGGTCTGGAAGGAAATTTAGCTCTCATGGATGGAATGTGAGACAAAAGAACATGGTGAGTTGCTCAGGAAAGGGGTGCAATGTTGTTAAAAAGCACGGGAATCGTGTCTAATGTGATGCAGTGAACTGTTCCTCATTGTTCTGGAAATGAATGGAGCCTTTTCTGACAGAATGGTGTGCAATAAACATGGTGCAATGTTCTGGAATGGGGTAGAATCTTGGAGCATAGGATGGAATGGCATTTGATGTGATGAAATAGACAGTCCTTAATGGGTTGTATGTGAATCGAGCCTCCTTGTAGGAATGGAACGCAAAAGAACATAGTTGAATGTTGTGAAACGAAGTGGAGAGCTGTGGAATGGAGTGTCATGGGTGTAATGTGATGCTATACACCTTTCTTGATTATTTTGGGAAAGAGTGGAGCCTTCCTTTGCAGAATGGAACGCTATAGAACACGGTGGAGTGCTGTGGTATGGAGTGCAATGTTGTGAAATGGAGTTGAATCGCTTGTAATGTGACGCCATAAAGGGTCCCATAGCGATTGGAAAGAGAATGCTGACTTGCCTGACAGAATCAAAAGTAGTACAATGTAGTGGATTGTTGCGGAATAGCGTGAAGTTGTGAAATAGAGTGCAATGCGGTGTAATGTGAAATAATAGAGGGTTCCTGAGCGTTTTTGTAGAGAATGGTGCCTTCTTTGTAACTATGGAAGGCAATAAAAAGTAGTCGAATATTTGGAATGGAGTAGAATCTTATGCAATTCTGTGGAATGGCATGTGAATTGACACAATAGGCTGTTTCTGAATGACTTGAAAGCTACGGCGCCTTCTACCACAAAATGGAATGCAATGAATTGTGGTGGAATGTTGCACAATGGAGTGCAGTGCTGTGGCATTGAGTGGAACGTGGTGTAATGTGACGCAGAAGAGATTCCCTGGGTTGTTTCGATAAGAATGGTACCTACTTTGTCACAACAGAACTCAGTGGCACTTGTTGGAATGTTGGGGGAATGGAGTAGAATCTGTGGAATGTAGAGGAATGGCATGTGACGAGACAAAATAGGAAGTTCGTGAATCTTTTGATAGCGAATGAAGCATTCTTTGGCAGAATGGAATGCAATAGAACACTGTGGAATGTTGTGGAATGGAGGGTAATTTTGTGCAATGGAGTGTAATCGTCTCAAATGTGACATAATAAAGGTCTCCAGAGTGGTTTGGAAGCGAATGGTGCCTACTTAGCCAGAATGTAAAGCAAATGAATATGGTGGAATATCAGGGAGTGGAGTAAAATGTGCAGTCTAGCGGAATGGGGTGTAATGTGATGCAATAGAGTGTTACATATTGTTTTGGAAACCAATGGAGACTACTCTGACAGAATGGAACGCTATAGAAAGTGGTGGAATTTTGTGGAGTTAAATGCTATTTGGTAGATTGTTGTAGAATCACGTGTAATGTGACACAACGTAGAGTTCCTGAGTGGTCTCGAAGCAAATGGAGCTCTCTTTGATGCAATGGAACGCCTCAGAACAAAGTGAGATGTTCCAAAATACAGTGCAATGTCGTTAAATGGACTGTAAATGTGTGTGATGTGACGCAGTAGAGTGTTCCTCGTTGTTTTGGAAAGGAATGGAGCCTTATTCGACAGAATGGAATGCAATAGAACGTGGTGGAATGTTGTGGAATGGAGTAGAATCTTGTACAGTGGAGTTGAATGGCATTAGATGTGATGCAATAGAAAGTCCTTAATGGGTTGGAAGTGAATCGAGCCTTCCTTGTAGGAAGAGAACACAAAAGAATATGGTGGAATGTTGCCAAATGTAGTGCAGAGTTGTGGAATGGAGTGTAACGGGGTGTAGTGTAATGTAATAGATGGTTCCTGTATTTTTGGGAAAAGAGTGCAGCCTTATTTTGCAGAGAGGAGCACGATAGTTCACGGTGGAGTGCTGTGGAATGGAGTGAAATTTTGTGGAATGCTGTTGAATCTGTTTAAATGTGACGCAAAAAAGGGTTCTGGAGTGATTTAGAAGCGAATGCAGCCTTGCTGGATGGAGCCGAACACAATAGAACGCGGTGGAATGTTGCAGAATACAGTGAAATGTTGTGAAATGCATTGTATTGGGGTGTAGTGTGATGCAATAGAGGGTTCCTGAGAGATTTTGTAGAGAATGGTGAATTCTTTGTAAAAATGGAATGCCATAGAATGCAGAGGAATGTTTGGAATGTAGAAGAATCTTGTGGAATCATGTGTAATGACAAGTGAATTGACATAGTAGGCTGTTCCTGAATGGTTTGGAAGCCATGGAGTCTTCATTTACAGAATGGAATGCAATGGAATACGGTGGAATACAGCACAATGGAGCGGAAAGCTGTGCTATAGAGTGGAACATGGTGTAATGTGACGCAGCATAGAATTCCGGGTTGTTTGGTTACGAATGTTGCCTACTTTGCCACAGAGGAACTCAGTAGAACTGGCTGGAATGTTGGGGATGTAGTAGAATCTTGTGAAATGGAGTGTAATGGCATGTGAAGTGACACGATAGGAAGTTCGTGAATTGTATGGAAGCAAATGAAGCATTAATGGCAGAATGGAACGCACTAGAGCGTGGTGGAATGCGGTGCTTTGGAGTGCAGTGTCGTGGAGTGGAGTGGAGTCGGCTGTAATGTGACATAGTACAGGGCTCCAGACTGGTTTGGAAGCGCATGGTGCCTCTTTTGCCGGAATGTAAAGCAAACGAATGTGCTGGAATACTGGGGAATTAAGTAAAATGTTGTGGAGTGGAGGGGAATGGGGTGTAATTTGATACAATAGAGTGTTACAGGTTGTTTTGGAAACGAATGGAGCCTTCATTTACAGAATGGAACGCTATAGAACATGGTGGAATTTTGGGGAGTTAAGTGCAATTTTGTAGATTGGTGTAGAATCGTGTGTAATGTGACCAAATATAGAATTCCTGAGTGTTCTCGAAGCATATGGAGATCTCTTTGATAGAATGAAACGCCAGAGATCATGTTGAGATGTTCAGGAATGGAGTGCAATATTCTTAAATGGACTGGAATCGTGTGTAATGTGACGCAGTAGAGTGTTCCTCATTGTTTTCGAAAGGAATGGAGTCTTATTTGACAGAACGGAATGCCACAGAACGTGGTGGAATGCTGCGGAATGGAGTAGAATCTTGTAGAATAGAGGGGAATGGCACTTGATGTGATGCAATAGACCGTCCTTAATGGGTTGGACGTAAATCGTGCCTTCACTGCCAGAAAGGAACAAAACAGAACACAGTAGAATTTTGTGAAATGAAGTGGATAGCTCTGGAATGGAGTGAAATGGGGTGTAATGTGACGCTATAGACAGTTCCTGATTGGGAAAAGAGTGGAGCCTTCTTTTGTAGAATATAACACGATAGAACACTGTGGAGTGCTGTGACATGGAGCGCGATGTTGTGGAATGGTGTTGAATCGGTTGTAATGTGATGCAATAAAGGTTTCTGGAGTGATTTGGAAGCGAATGCAGCCTTGCCGGATGGTATCGAACATAATAGAACGTGGTGGAATGTTTCGGAATAGAGAGGAAGGTTATGAAATGTAGTGTAAAGGGTGTAATGTGATGCCATAGGGGATTCCTGAGAGATTTTGTAGAGAACGGCGAATTCTTTGTAAGAATGGAATGCCATAGAAGGCAATGGAATGTTTGGATAGGTAGAATCTTGTGGAATCATGTGCAATGGCATGTGAATTGAAGCCATAGGCTGTTCCTGAACAGACTGGAAGCTATGGGGCATTCATTTACAGAATGGAATGCAATGGAATGTTTTGGAATGTGGCACAGTGGAGTGCAATGTGTGGAATTGGGTGGAACGTTGCGAAATGTGACTCAACAGAGAGTTCCTGGGTTTTTTGGAAACGAATGGTGCCTCCTTTGCCGGAATGTAAGCCAATGAATGTACTGGATTATTGCAGAGTGGAGTAAAATGTTGTGGAATGGAGTGGAATGGTATGTAATGTGATGCAATAGAGTGTTACAGATTTTCCTGGGAACGAATGGAGCCTTCTTTGACAGAATCGAACACTATAGCATGTTGTGGAATTTTGTGTAGTTAAGTTAAATTTTGTAGAATGGTGTAGAATCCGAGCAATGTGACACAATATAGAGTTGCTGAGTGGTCTAGAAGCAAATGTAGCTCACATTGATGCAATGGGATGCAACAGAACATGGAGATATGTTCATGAATGGAGTGCAATCTTGTTAAATGGACTGGCATCTTGTGTATTGTGACGCAGTAGAGTGTTCCTGATTGTTTTGCACACGAATGGACCCTTATTTGACAGAATGGAATGCAATAGAACGTAGTGGATTATTGTGGAAAATATTAAAATCTTGTAGAATTGAGTGGAATGGCATTTGATTTGATGCAATAGACAGTCCTTAATGGATTGGAAGGGATTCGAGCCTTTTTTGTAGGAATGAGATGCAAAAGAACATAGTGGAACGTAGTGAAATGAAGTGGAGAGCTGTGGAACGAGTTATATTGTGAAGCCATAGACGGTTCCTGATTGTTTTGGAGAAGAGGGGAGCTTTCTTTTCCAGAATGGAGCGCGATAGAACACGGTGGAGTGTTGTGGAATGGAGTTAAATCGGTTGTAATGTGACGCAGTAAAGGGATCGGAGAGATTTTTACTCAAAGGCAGCCTTGCTGGATGGAATCAAACGTAATAGAACGTGGTGGAATGTTGTGAAATGGAGTGTAATGGGATAAAATGTGATGCAGTAGAGGGTTCCTGTGAGATTTTGTAGAGAGTGGTGCCTTCTTTGTAACAGTGGAATGCCATTGAATCCAGTGGAATGTTGGGAATGGAGAAGAATCTTCTGGAATCGTGTGGAATGGCATCCGAAATGATGCAAAACACTGTTCCTGAATGGTTTGGTAGCTATGGGGCCTGCTTTTACATAATGGAATGTGGGGGAATGTTGCACAATGGAGTGCAATGCTGTCGTATTGAGGGCAACGTTGTGTAATGGGACGCAGCAGAGAGTTCCTGGGTTGTTTCGATAAGAAAGGTGACTACTTTGTCACAATGAATCTCCGTAGAACATGTTTGAATGTGGCTGAATGGAGTAGAATATTGTGGAATGCGGATTAATGGCTTGTGAAGTGACACAATAGGAAGTTCGAGAATTGTTTGGTAGGAAGTGGAGCATTTTTTTTTTTGAAGAATGAAATGCAATAGAACGTGGTGAATTGTGGAATGTAGGGCAATGTTGTGGAATGGAGAGGAATCGGCTGTAATGTGACATACTAAAGGTCTCCAGAGTGTTTTGGAAGCGAAAGGTACCTCCTTTGCAAGAATGTTAAGCAAATAAATGTGCTGGAATATTGGGGAATGAAGTAAAATGTTGTGTAATGAAGTGGAAAGGGGAGTAATGTTATGCAATAGAGTGTTACAGATCGTTATGGAAATGAACGGAGCATTCTTTGACAGATGGAACTCTATGGAAAGTGGTATAATTTTGTGGCGTTCAATGCAATTTTGTCGATTCTTCTAGAATCGTGTGTAATGTGATACAATATAGAGTTCCTGAGTGGTCTGGAAGGAAATTTAGCTCTCATGGATGGAATGTGAGACAAAAGAACATGGTGAGTTGCTCAGGAAAGGGGTGCAATGTTGTTAAAAAGCACGGGAATCGTGTCTAATGTGATGCAGTGAACTGTTCCTCATTGTTCTGGAAATGAATGGAGCCTTTTCTGACAGAATGGTGTGCAATAAACATGGTGCAATGTTCTGGAATGGGGTAGAATCTTGGAGCATAGGATGGAATGGCATTTGATGTGATGAAATAGACAGTCCTTAATGGGTTGTATGTGAATCGAGCCTCCTTGTAGGAATGGAACGCAAAAGAACATAGTTGAATGTTGTGAAACGAAGTGGAGAGCTGTGGAATGGAGTGTCATGGGTGTAATGTGATGCTATACACCTTTCTTGATTATTTTGGGAAAGAGTGGAGCCTTCCTTTGCAGAATGGAACGCTATAGAACACGGTGGAGTGCTGTGGTATGGAGTGCAATGTTGTGAAATGGAGTTGAATCGCTTGTAATGTGACGCCATAAAGGGTCCCATAGCGATTGGAAAGCGAATGCTGACTTGCCTGACAGAATCAAACGTAGTACAATGTAGTGGATTGTTGCGGAATAGCGTGAAGTTGTGAAATAGAGTGTAATGCGGTGTAATGTGAAATAATAGAGGGTTCCTGAGCGTTTTTGTAGAGAATGGTGCCTTCTTTGTAACTATGGAAGGCAATAAAAAGTAGTCGAATATTTGGAATGGAGTAGAATCTTATGCAATTCTGTGGAATGGCATGTGAATTGACACAATAGGCTGTTTCTGAATGATTTGAAAGCTACGGCGCCTTCTACCACAAAATGGAATGCAATGAATTGTGGTGGAATGTTGCACAATGGAGTGCAGTGCTGTGGCATTGAGTGGAACGTGGTGTAATGTGACGCAGAAGAGATTCCCTGGGTTGTTTCGATAAGAATGGTACCTACTTTGTCACAACAGAACTCAGTGGCACTTGTTGGAATGTTGGGGGAATGGAGTAGAATCTGTGGAATGTAGAGGAATGGCATGTGACGAGACAAAATAGGAAGTTCGTGAATCTTTTGATAGCGAATGAAGCATTCTTTGGCAGAATGGAATGCAATAGAACACTGTGGAATGTTGTGGAATGGAGGGTAATTTTGTGCAATGGAGTGTAATCGTCTCAAATGTGACATAATAAAGGTCTCCAGAGTGGTTTGGAAGCGAATGGTGCCTACTTAGCCAGAATGTAAAGCAAATGAATATGGTGGAATATCAGGGAGTGGAGTAAAATGTGCAGTCTAGCGGAATGGGGTGTAATGTGATGCAATAGAGTGTTACATATTGTTTTGGAAACCAATGGAGACTACTCTGACAGAATGGAACGCTATAGAAAGTGGTGGAATTTTGTGGAGTTAAATGCTATTTGGTAGATTGTTGTAGAATCACGTGTAATGTGACACAACGTAGAGTTCCTGAGTGGTCTCGAAGCAAATGGAGCTCTCTTTGATGCAATGGAACGCCTCAGAACAAAGTGAGATGTTCCAAAATACAGTGCAATGTTGTTAAATGGACTGTAAATGTGTGTGATGTGACGCAGTAGAGTGTTCCTCGTTGTTTTGGAAAGGAATGGAGCCTTATTCGACAGAATGGAATGCAATAGAACGTGGTGGAATGTTGTGGAATGGAGTAGAATCTTGTACAGTGGAGTTGAATGGCATTAGATGTGATGCAATAGAAAGTCCTTAATGGGTTGGAAGTGAATCGAGCCTTCCTTGTAGGAAGAGAACACAAAAGAATATGGTGGAATGTTGCCAAATGTAGTGCAGAGTTGTGGAATGGAGTGTAACGGGGTGTAGTGTAATGTAATAGATGGTTCCTGTATTTTTGGGAAAAGAGTGCAGCCTTATTTTGCAGAGAGGAGCACGATAGTTCACGGTGGAGTGCTGTGGAATGGAGTGAAATTTTGTGGAATGCTGTTGAATCTGTTTAAATGTGACGCAAAAAAGGGTTCTGGAGTGATTTAGAAGCGAATGCAGCCTTGCTGGATGGAGCCGAACACAATAGAACGCGGTGGAATGTTGCAGAATACAGTGAAATGTTGTGAAATGCATTGTATTGGGGTGTAGTGTGATGCAATAGAGGGTTCCTGAGAGATTTTGTAGAGAATGGTGAATTCTTTGTAAAAATGGAATGCCATAGAATGCAGAGGAATGTTTGGAATGTAGAAGAATCTTGTGGAATCATGTGTAATGACAAGTGAATTGACATAGTAGGCTGTTCCTGAATGGTTTGGAAGCCATGGAGTCTTCATTTACAGAATGGAATGCAATGGAATACGGTGGAATACAGCACAATGGAGCGGAAAGCTGTGCTATAGAGTGGAACATGGTGTAATGTGACGCAGCATAGAATTCCGGGTTGTTTGGTTACGAATGTTGCCTACTTTGCCACAGAGGAACTCAGTAGAACTGGCTGGAATGTTGGGGATGTAGTAGAATCTTGTGAAATGGAGTGTAATGGCATGTGAAGTGACACGATAGGAAGTTCGTGAATTGTATGGAAGCAAATGAAGCATTAATGGCAGAATGGAACGCACTAGAGCGTGGTGGAATGCGGTGCTTTGGAGTGCAGTGTCGTGGAGTGGAGTGGAGTCGGCTGTAATGTGACATAGTACAGGGCTCCAGACTGGTTTGGAAGCGCATGGTGCCTCTTTTGCCGGAATGTAAAGCAAACGAATGTGCTGGAATACTGGGGAATTAAGTAAAATGTTGTGGAGTGGAGGGGAATGGGGTGTAATTTGATACAATAGAGTGTTACAGGTTGTTTTGGAAACGAATGGAGCCTTCATTTACAGAATGGAACGCTATAGAACATGGTGGAATTTTGGGGAGTTAAGTGCAATTTTGTAGATTGGTGTAGAATCGTGTGTAATGTGACCAAATATAGAATTCCTGAGTGTTCTCGAAGCATATGGAGATCTCTTTGATAGAATGAAACGCCAGAGATCATGTTGAGATGTTCAGGAATGGAGTGCAATATTCTTAAATGGACTGGAATCGTGTGTAATGTGACGCAGTAGAGTGTTCCTCCTTGTTTTCGAAAGGAATGGAGTCTTATTTGACAGAACGGAATGCCACAGAACGTGGTGGAATGCTGCGGAATGGAGTAGAATCTTGTAGAATAGAGGGGAATGGCACTTGATGTGATGCAATAGACCGTCCTTAATGGGTTGGACGTAAATCGTGCCTTCACTGCCAGAAAGGAACAAAACAGAACACAGTAGAATTTTGTGAAATGAAGTGGATAGCTCTGGAATGGAGTGAAATGGGGTGTAATGTGACGCTATAGACAGTTCCTGATTGGGAAAAGAGTGGAGCCTTCTTTTGTAGAAATAACACGATAGAACACTGTGGAGTGCTGTGACATGGAGCGCGATGTTGTGGAATGGTGTTGAATCGGTTGTAATGTGATGCAATAAAGGTTTCTGGAGTGATTTGGAAGCGAATGCAGCCTTGCCGGATGGTATCGAACATAATAGAACGTGGTGGAATGTTTCGGAATAGAGAGGAAGGTTATGAAATGTAGTGTAAAGGGTGTAATGTGATGCCATAGGGGATTCCTGAGAGATTTTGTAGAGAACGGCGAATTCTTTGTAAGAATGGAATGCCATAGAAGGCAATGGAATGTTTGGATAGGTAGAATCTTGTGGAATCATGTGCAATGGCATGTGAATTGAAGCCATAGGCTGTTCCTGAACAGACTGGAAGCTATGGGGCATTCATTTACAGAATGGAATGCAATGGAATGTTTTGGAATGTGGCACAGTGGAGTGCAATGTGTGGAATTGGGTGGAACGTTGCGAAATGTGACTCAACAGAGAGTTCCTGGGTTTTTTGGAAACGAATGGTGCCTCCTTTGCCGGAATGTAAGCCAATGAATGTACTGGATTATTGCAGAGTGGAGTAAAATGTTGTGGAATGGAGTGGAATGGTATGTAATGTGATGCAATAGAGTGTTACAGATTTTCCTGGGAACGAATGGAGCCTTCTTTGACAGAATCGAACACTATAGCATGTTGTGGAATTTTGTGTAGTTAAGTTAAATTTTGTAGAATGGTGTAGAATCCGAGCAATGTGACACAATATAGAGTTGCTGAGTGGTCTAGAAGCAAATGTAGCTCACATTGATGCAATGGGATGCAACAGAACATGGAGATATGTTCATGAATGGAGTGCAATCTTGTTAAATGGACTGGCATCTTGTGTATTGTGACGCAGTAGAGTGTTCCTGATTGTTTTGCACACGAATGGACCCTTATTTGACAGAATGGAATGCAATAGAACGTAGTGGATTATTGTGGAAAATATTAAAATCTTGTAGAATTGAGTGGAATGGCATTTGATTTGATGCAATAGACAGTCCTTAATGGATTGGAAGGGATTCGAGCCTTTTTTGTAGGAATGAGATGCAAAAGAACATAGTGGAACGTAGTGAAATGAAGTGGAGAGCTGTGGAACGAGTTATATTGTGAAGCCATAGACGGTTCCTGATTGTTTTGGAGAAGAGGGGAGCTTTCTTTTCCAGAATGGAGCGCGATAGAACACGGTGGAGTGTTGTGGAATGGAGTTAAATCGGTTGTAATGTGACGCAGTAAAGGGATCGGAGAGATTTTTACTCAAAGGCAGCCTTGCTGGATGGAATCAAACGTAATAGAACGTGGTGGAATGTTGTGAAATGGAGTGTAATGGGATAAAATGTGATGCAGTAGAGGGTTCCTGTGAGATTTTGTAGAGAGTGGTGCCTTCTTTGTAACAGTGGAATGCCATTGAATCCAGTGGAATGTTGGGAATGGAGAAGAATCTTCTGGAATCGTGTGGAATGGCATCCGAAATGATGCAAAACACTGTTCCTGAATGGTTTGGTAGCTATGGGGCCTGCTTTTACATAATGGAATGTGGGGGAATGTTGCACAATGGAGTGCAATGCTGTCGTATTGAGGGCAACGTTGTGTAATGGGACGCAACAGAGAGTTCCTGGGTTGTTTCGATAAGAAAGGTGACTACTTTGTCACAATGAATCTCCGTAGAACATGTTTGAATGTGGCTGAATGGAGTAGAATATTGTGGAATGCGGATTAATGGCTTGTGAAGTGACACAATAGGAAGTTCGAGAATTGTTTGGTAGGAAGTGGAGCATTTTTTTTTTTGAAGAATGAAATGCAATAGAACGTGGTGAATTGTGGAATGTAGGGCAATGTTGTGGAATGGAGAGGAATCGGCTGTAATGTGACATACTAAAGGTCTCCAGAGTGTTTTGGAAGCGAAAGGTACCTCCTTTGCAAGAATGTTAAGCAAATAAATGTGCTGGAATATTGGGGAATGAAGTAAAATGTTGTGTAATGAAGTGGAAAGGGGAGTAATGTTATGCAATAGAGTGTTACAGATCGTTATGGAAATGAACGGAGCATTCTTTGACAGATGGAACTCTATGGAAAGTGGTATAATTTTGTGGCGTTCAATGCAATTTTGTCGATTCTTCTAGAATCGTGTGTAATGTGATACAATATAGAGTTCCTGAGTGGTCTGGAAGGAAATTTAGCTCTCATGGATGGAATGTGAGACAAAAGAACATGGTGAGTTGCTCAGGAAAGGGGTGCAATGTTGTTAAAAAGCACGGGAATCGTGTCTAATGTGATGCAGTGAACTGTTCCTCATTGTTCTGGAAATGAATGGAGCCTTTTCTGACAGAATGGTGTGCAATAAACATGGTGCAATGTTCTGGAATGGGGTAGAATCTTGGAGCATAGGATGGAATGGCATTTGATGTGATGAAATAGACAGTCCTTAATGGGTTGTATGTGAATCGAGCCTCCTTGTAGGAATGGAACGCAAAAGAACATAGTTGAATGTTGTGAAACGAAGTGGAGAGCTGTGGAATGGAGTGTCATGGGTGTAATGTGATGCTATACACCTTTCTTGATTATTTTGGGAAAGAGTGGAGCCTTCCTTTGCAGAATGGAACGCTATAGAACACGGTGGAGTGCTGTGGTATGGAGTGCAATGTTGTGAAATGGAGTTGAATCGCTTGTAATGTGACGCCATAAAGGGTCCCATAGCGATTGGAAAGCGAATGCTGACTTGCCTGACAGAATCAAACGTAGTACAATGTAGTGGATTGTTGCGGAATAGCGTGAAGTTGTGAAATAGAGTGTAATGCGGTGTAATGTGAAATAATAGAGGGTTCCTGAGCGTTTTTGTAGAGAATGGTGCCTTCTTTGTAACTATGGAAGGCAATAAAAAGTAGTCGAATATTTGGAATGGAGTAGAATCTTATGCAATTCTGTGGAATGGCATGTGAATTGACACAATAGGCTGTTTCTGAATGATTTGAAAGCTACGGCGCCTTCTACCACAAAATGGAATGCATGAATTGTGGTGGAATGTTGCACAATGGAGTGCAGTGCTGTGGCATTGAGTGGAACGTGGTGTAATGTGACGCAGAAGAGATTCCCTGGGTTGTTTCGATAAGAATGGTACCTACTTTGTCACAACAGAACTCAGTGGCACTTGTTGGAATGTTGGGGGAATGGAGTAGAATCTGTGGAATGTAGAGGAATGGCATGTGACGAGACAAAATAGGAAGTTCGTGAATCTTTTGATAGCGAATGAAGCATTCTTTGGCAGAATGGAATGCAATAGAACACTGTGGAATGTTGTGGAATGGAGGGTAATTTTGTGCAATGGAGTGTAATCGTCTCAAATGTGACATAATAAAGGTCTCCAGAGTGGTTTGGAAGCGAATGGTGCCTACTTAGCCAGAATGTAAAGCAAATGAATATGGTGGAATATCAGGGAGTGGAGTAAAATGTGCAGTCTAGCGGAATGGGGTGTAATGTGATGCAATAGAGTGTTACATATTGTTTTGGAAACCAATGGAGACTACTCTGACAGAATGGAACGCTATAGAAAGTGGTGGAATTTTGTGGAGTTAAATGCTATTTGGTAGATTGTTGTAGAATCACGTGTAATGTGACACAACGTAGAGTTCCTGAGTGGTCTCGAAGCAAATGGAGCTCTCTTTGATGCAATGGAACGCCTCAGAACAAAGTGAGATGTTCCAAAATACAGTGCAATGTTGTTAAATGGACTGTAAATGTGTGTGATGTGACGCAGTAGAGTGTTCCTCGTTGTTTTGGAAAGGAATGGAGCCTTATTCGACAGAATGGAATGCAATAGAACGTGGTGGAATGTTGTGGAATGGAGTAGAATCTTGTACAGTGGAGTTGAATGGCATTAGATGTGATGCAATAGAAAGTCCTTAATGGGTTGGAAGTGAATCGAGCCTTCCTTGTAGGAAGAGAACACAAAAGAATATGGTGGAATGTTGCCAAATGTAGTGCAGAGTTGTGGAATGGAGTGTAACGGGGTGTAGTGTAATGTAATAGATGGTTCCTGTATTTTTGGGAAAAGAGTGCAGCCTTATTTTGCAGAGAGGAGCACGATAGTTCACGGTGGAGTGCTGTGGAATGGAGTGAAATTTTGTGGAATGCTGTTGAATCTGTTTAAATGTGACGCAAAAAAGGGTTCTGGAGTGATTTAGAAGCGAATGCAGCCTTGCTGGATGGAGCCGAACACAATAGAACGCGGTGGAATGTTGCAGAATACAGTGAAATGTTGTGAAATGCATTGTATTGGGGTGTAGTGTGATGCAATAGAGGGTTCCTGAGAGATTTTGTAGAGAATGGTGAATTCTTTGTAAAAATGGAATGCCATAGAATGCAGAGGAATGTTTGGAATGTAGAAGAATCTTGTGGAATCATGTGTAATGACAAGTGAATTGACATAGTAGGCTGTTCCTGAATGGTTTGGAAGCCATGGAGTCTTCATTTACAGAATGGAATGCAATGGAATACGGTGGAATACAGCACAATGGAGCGGAAAGCTGTGCTATAGAGTGGAACATGGTGTAATGTGACGCAGCATAGAATTCCGGGTTGTTTGGTTACGAATGTTGCCTACTTTGCCACAGAGGAACTCAGTAGAACTGGCTGGAATGTTGGGGATGTAGTAGAATCTTGTGAAATGGAGTGTAATGGCATGTGAAGTGACACGATAGGAAGTTCGTGAATTGTATGGAAGCAAATGAAGCATTAATGGCAGAATGGAACGCACTAGAGCGTGGTGGAATGCGGTGCTTTGGAGTGCAGTGTCGTGGAGTGGAGTGGAGTCGGCTGTAATGTGACATAGTACAGGGCTCCAGACTGGTTTGGAAGCGCATGGTGCCTCTTTTGCCGGAATGTAAAGCAAACGAATGTGCTGGAATACTGGGGAATTAAGTAAAATGTTGTGGAGTGGAGGGGAATGGGGTGTAATTTGATACAATAGAGTGTTACAGGTTGTTTTGGAAACGAATGGAGCCTTCATTTACAGAATGGAACGCTATAGAACATGGTGGAATTTTGGGGAGTTAAGTGCAATTTTGTAGATTGGTGTAGAATCGTGTGTAATGTGACCAAATATAGAATTCCTGAGTGTTCTCGAAGCATATGGAGATCTCTTTGATAGAATGAAACGCCAGAGATCATGTTGAGATGTTCAGGAATGGAGTGCAATATTCTTAAATGGACTGGAATCGTGTGTAATGTGACGCAGTAGAGTGTTCCTCATTGTTTTCGAAAGGAATGGAGTCTTATTTGACAGAACGGAATGCCACAGAACGTGGTGGAATGCTGCGGAATGGAGTAGAATCTTGTAGAATAGAGGGGAATGGCACTTGATGTGATGCAATAGACCGTCCTTAATGGGTTGGACGTAAATCGTGCCTTCACTGCCAGAAAGGAACAAAACAGAACACAGTAGAATTTTGTGAAATGAAGTGGATAGCTCTGGAATGGAGTGAAATGGGGTGTAATGTGACGCTATAGACAGTTCCTGATTGGGAAAAGAGTGGAGCCTTCTTTTGTAGAAATAACACGATAGAACACTGTGGAGTGCTGTGACATGGAGCGCGATGTTGTGGAATGGTGTTGAATCGGTTGTAATGTGATGCAATAAAGGTTTCTGGAGTGATTTGGAAGCGAATGCAGCCTTGCCGGATGGTATCGAACATAATAGAACGTGGTGGAATGTTTCGGAATAGAGAGGAAGGTTATGAAATGTAGTGTAAAGGGTGTAATGTGATGCCATAGGGGATTCCTGAGAGATTTTGTAGAGAACGGCGAATTCTTTGTAAGAATGGAATGCCATAGAAGGCAATGGAATGTTTGGATAGGTAGAATCTTGTGGAATCATGTGCAATGGCATGTGAATTGAAGCCATAGGCTGTTCCTGAACAGACTGGAAGCTATGGGGCATTCATTTACAGAATGGAATGCAATGGAATGTTTTGGAATGTGGCACAGTGGAGTGCAATGTGTGGAATTGGGTGGAACGTTGCGAAATGTGACTCAACAGAGAGTTCCTGGGTTTTTTGGAAACGAATGGTGCCTCCTTTGCCGGAATGTAAGCCAATGAATGTACTGGATTATTGCAGAGTGGAGTAAAATGTTGTGGAATGGAGTGGAATGGTATGTAATGTGATGCAATAGAGTGTTACAGATTTTCCTGGGAACGAATGGAGCCTTCTTTGACAGAATCGAACACTATAGCATGTTGTGGAATTTTGTGTAGTTAAGTTAAATTTTGTAGAATGGTGTAGAATCCGAGCAATGTGACACAATATAGAGTTGCTGAGTGGTCTAGAAGCAAATGTAGCTCACATTGATGCAATGGGATGCAACAGAACATGGAGATATGTTCAGGAATGGAGTGCAATCTTGTTAAATGGACTGGCATCTTGTGTATTGTGACGCAGTAGAGTGTTCCTGATTGTTTTGCACACGAATGGACCCTTATTTGACAGAATGGAATGCAATAGAACGTAGTGGATTATTGTGGAAAATATTAAAATCTTGTAGAATTGAGTGGAATGGCATTTGATTTGATGCAATAGACAGTCCTTAATGGATTGGAAGTGATTCGAGCCTTTTTTGTAGGAATGAGATGCAAAAGAACATAGTGGAACGTAGTGAAATGAAGTGGAGAGCTGTGGAACGAGTTATATTGTGAAGCCATAGACGGTTCCTGATTGTTTTGGAGAAGAGGGGAGCTTTCTTTTCCAGAATGGAGCGCGATAGAACACGGTGGAGTGTTGTGGAATGGAGTTAAATCGGTTGTAATGTGACGCAGTAAAGGGATCGGAGAGATTTTTACTCAAAGGCAGCCTTGCTGGATGGAATCAAACGTAATAGAACGTGGTGGAATGTTGTGAAATGGAGTGTAATGGGATAAAATGTGATGCAGTAGAGGGTTCCTGTGAGATTTTGTAGAGAGTGGTGCCTTCTTTGTAACAGTGGAATGCCATTGAATCCAGTGGAATGTTGGGAATGGAGAAGAATCTTCTGGAATCGTGTGGAATGGCATCCGAAATGATGCAAAACACTGTTCCTGAATGGTTTGGTAGCTATGGGGCCTGCTTTTACATAATGGAATGTGGGGGAATGTTGCACAATGGAGTGCAATGCTGTCGTATTGAGTGCAACGTTGTGTAATGGGACGCAACAGAGAGTTCCTGGGTTGTTTCGATAAGAAAGGTGACTACTTTGTCACAATGAATCTCCGTAGAACATGTTTGAATGTGGCTGAATGGAGTAGAATATTGTGGAATGCGGATTAATGGCTTGTGAAGTGACACAATAGGAAGTTCGAGAATTGTTTGGTAGGAAGTGGAGCATTTTTTTTTTTGAAGAATGAAATGCAATAGAACGTGGTGAATTGTGGAATGTAGGGCAATGTTGTGGAATGGAGAGGAATCGGCTGTAATGTGACATACTAAAGGTCTCCAGAGTGTTTTGGAAGCGAAAGGTACCTCCTTTGCAAGAATGTTAAGCAAATAAATGTGCTGGAATATTGGGGAATGAAGTAAAATGTTGTGTAATGAAGTGGAAAGGGGAGTAATGTTATGCAATAGAGTGTTACAGATCGTTATGGAAATGAACGGAGCATTCTTTGACAGATGGAACTCTATGGAAAGTGGTATAATTTTGTGGCGTTCAATGCAATTTTGTCGATTCTTCTAGAATCGTGTGTAATGTGATACAATATAGAGTTCCTGAGTGGTCTGGAAGGAAATTTAGCTCTCATGGATGGAATGTGAGACAAAAGAACATGGTGAGTTGCTCAGGAAAGGGGTGCAATGTTGTTAAAAAGCACGGGAATCGTGTCTAATGTGATGCAGTGAACTGTTCCTCATTGTTCTGGAAATGAATGGAGCCTTTTCTGACAGAATGGTGTGCAATAAACATGGTGCAATGTTCTGGAATGGGGTAGAATCTTGGAGCATAGGATGGAATGGCATTTGATGTGATGAAATAGACAGTCCTTAATGGGTTGTATGTGAATCGAGCCTCCTTGTAGGAATGGAACGCAAAAGAACATAGTTGAATGTTGTGAAACGAAGTGGAGAGCTGTGGAATGGAGTGTCATGGGTGTAATGTGATGCTATACACCTTTCTTGATTATTTTGGGAAAGAGTGGAGCCTTCCTTTGCAGAATGGAACGCTATAGAACACGGTGGAGTGCTGTGGTATGGAGTGCAATGTTGTGAAATGGAGTTGAATCGCTTGTAATGTGACGCCATAAAGGGTACCATAGCGATTGGAAAGAGAATGCTGACTTGCCTGACAGAATCAAAAGTAGTACAATGTAGTGGATTGTTGCGGAATAGCGTGAAGTTGTGAAATAGAGTGCAATGCGGTGTAATGTGAAATAATAGAGGGTTCCTGAGCGTTTTTGTAGAGAATGGTGCCTTCTTTGTAACTATGGAAGGCAATAAAAAGTAGTCGAATATTTGGAATGGAGTAGAATCTTATGCAATTCTGTGGAATGGCATGTGAATTGACACAATAGGCTGTTTCTGAATGACTTGAAAGCTACGGCGCCTTCTACCACAAAATGGAATGCAATGAATTGTGGTGGAATGTTGCACAATGGAGTGCAGTGCTGTGGCATTGAGTGGAACGTGGTGTAATGTGACGCAGAAGAGATTCCCTGGGTTGTTTCGATAAGAATGGTACCTACTTTGTCACAACAGAACTCAGTGGCACTTGTTGGAATGTTGGGGGAATGGAGTAGAATCTGTGGAATGTAGAGGAATGGCATGTGACGAGACAAAATAGGAAGTTCGTGAATCTTTTGATAGCGAATGAAGCATTCTTTGGCAGAATGGAATGCAATAGAACACTGTGGAATGTTGTGGAATGGAGGGTAATTTTGTGCAATGGAGTGTAATCGTCTCAAATGTGACATAATAAAGGTCTCCAGAGTGGTTTGGAAGCGAATGGTGCCTACTTAGCCAGAATGTAAAGCAAATGAATATGGTGGAATATCAGGGAGTGGAGTAAAATGTGCAGTCTAGCGGAATGGGGTGTAATGTGATGCAATAGAGTGTTACATATTGTTTTGGAAACCAATGGAGACTACTCTGACAGAATGGAACGCTATAGAAAGTGGTGGAATTTTGTGGAGTTAAATGCTATTTGGTAGATTGTTGTAGAATCACGTGTAATGTGACACAACGTAGAGTTCCTGAGTGGTCTCGAAGCAAATGGAGCTCTCTTTGATGCAATGGAACGCCTCAGAACAAAGTGAGATGTTCCAAAATACAGTGCAATGTCGTTAAATGGACTGTAAATGTGTGTGATGTGACGCAGTAGAGTGTTCCTCGTTGTTTTGGAAAGGAATGGAGCCTTATTCGACAGAATGGAATGCAATAGAACGTGGTGGAATGTTGTGGAATGGAGTAGAATCTTGTACAGTGGAGTTGAATGGCATTAGATGTGATGCAATAGAAAGTCCTTAATGGGTTGGAAGTGAATCGAGCCTTCCTTGTAGGAAGAGAACACAAAAGAATATGGTGGAATGTTGCCAAATGTAGTGCAGAGTTGTGGAATGGAGTGTAACGGGGTGTAGTGTAATGTAATAGATGGTTCCTGTATTTTTGGGAAAAGAGTGCAGCCTTATTTTGCAGAGAGGAGCACGATAGTTCACGGTGGAGTGCTGTGGAATGGAGTGAAATTTTGTGGAATGCTGTTGAATCTGTTTAAATGTGACGCAAAAAAGGGTTCTGGAGTGATTTAGAAGCGAATGCAGCCTTGCTGGATGGAGCCGAACACAATAGAACGCGGTGGAATGTTGCAGAATACAGTGAAATGTTGTGAAATGCATTGTATTGGGGTGTAGTGTGATGCAATAGAGGGTTCCTGAGAGATTTTGTAGAGAATGGTGAATTCTTTGTAAAAATGGAATGCCATAGAATGCAGAGGAATGTTTGGAATGTAGAAGAATCTTGTGGAATCATGTGTAATGACAAGTGAATTGACATAGTAGGCTGTTCCTGAATGGTTTGGAAGCCATGGAGTCTTCATTTACAGAATGGAATGCAATGGAATACGGTGGAATACAGCACAATGGAGCGGAAAGCTGTGCTATAGAGTGGAACATGGTGTAATGTGACGCAGCATAGAATTCCGGGTTGTTTGGTTACGAATGTTGCCTACTTTGCCACAGAGGAACTCAGTAGAACTGGCTGGAATGTTGGGGATGTAGTAGAATCTTGTGAAATGGAGTGTAATGGCATGTGAAGTGACACGATAGGAAGTTCGTGAATTGTATGGAAGCAAATGAAGCATTAATGGCAGAATGGAACGCACTAGAGCGTGGTGGAATGCGGTGCTTTGGAGTGCAGTGTCGTGGAGTGGAGTGGAGTCGGCTGTAATGTGACATAGTACAGGGCTCCAGACTGGTTTGGAAGCGCATGGTGCCTCTTTTGCCGGAATGTAAAGCAAACGAATGTGCTGGAATACTGGGGAATTAAGTAAAATGTTGTGGAGTGGAGGGGAATGGGGTGTAATTTGATACAATAGAGTGTTACAGGTTGTTTTGGAAACGAATGGAGCCTTCATTTACAGAATGGAACGCTATAGAACATGGTGGAATTTTGGGGAGTTAAGTGCAATTTTGTAGATTGGTGTAGAATCGTGTGTAATGTGACCAAATATAGAATTCCTGAGTGTTCTCGAAGCATATGGAGATCTCTTTGATAGAATGAAACGCCAGAGATCATGTTGAGATGTTCAGGAATGGAGTGCAATATTCTTAAATGGACTGGAATCGTGTGTAATGTGACGCAGTAGAGTGTTCCTCCTTGTTTTCGAAAGGAATGGAGTCTTATTTGACAGAACGGAATGCCACAGAACGTGGTGGAATGCTGCGGAATGGAGTAGAATCTTGTAGAATAGAGGGGAATGGCACTTGATGTGATGCAATAGACCGTCCTTAATGGGTTGGACGTAAATCGTGCCTTCACTGCCAGAAAGGAACAAAACAGAACACAGTAGAATTTTGTGAAATGAAGTGGATAGCTCTGGAATGGAGTGAAATGGGGTGTAATGTGACGCTATAGACAGTTCCTGATTGGGAAAAGAGTGGAGCCTTCTTTTGTAGAATATAACACGATAGAACACTGTGGAGTGCTGTGACATGGAGCGCGATGTTGTGGAATGGTGTTGAATCGGTTGTAATGTGATGCAATAAAGGTTTCTGGAGTGATTTGGAAGCGAATGCAGCCTTGCCGGATGGTATCGAACATAATAGAACGTGGTGGAATGTTTCGGAATAGAGAGGAAGGTTATGAAATGTAGTGTAAAGGGTGTAATGTGATGCCATAGGGGATTCCTGAGAGATTTTGTAGAGAACGGCGAATTCTTTGTAAGAATGGAATGCCATAGAAGGCAATGGAATGTTTGGATAGGTAGAATCTTGTGGAATCATGTGCAATGGCATGTGAATTGAAGCCATAGGCTGTTCCTGAACAGACTGGAAGCTATGGGGCATTCATTTACAGAATGGAATGCAATGGAATGTTTTGGAATGTGGCACAGTGGAGTGCAATGTGTGGAATTGGGTGGAACGTTGCGAAATGTGACTCAACAGAGAGTTCCTGGGTTTTTTGGAAACGAATGGTGCCTCCTTTGCCGGAATGTAAGCCAATGAATGTACTGGATTATTGCAGAGTGGAGTAAAATGTTGTGGAATGGAGTGGAATGGTATGTAATGTGATGCAATAGAGTGTTACAGATTTTCCTGGGAACGAATGGAGCCTTCTTTGACAGAATCGAACACTATAGCATGTTGTGGAATTTTGTGTAGTTAAGTTAAATTTTGTAGAATGGTGTAGAATCCGAGCAATGTGACACAATATAGAGTTGCTGAGTGGTCTAGAAGCAAATGTAGCTCACATTGATGCAATGGGATGCAACAGAACATGGAGATATGTTCATGAATGGAGTGCAATCTTGTTAAATGGACTGGCATCTTGTGTATTGTGACGCAGTAGAGTGTTCCTGATTGTTTTGCACACGAATGGACCCTTATTTGACAGAATGGAATGCAATAGAACGTAGTGGATTATTGTGGAAAATATTAAAATCTTGTAGAATTGAGTGGAATGGCATTTGATTTGATGCAATAGACAGTCCTTAATGGATTGGAAGTGATTCGAGCCTTTTTTGTAGGAATGAGATGCAAAAGAACATAGTGGAACGTAGTGAAATGAAGTGGAGAGCTGTGGAACGAGTTATATTGTGAAGCCATAGACGGTTCCTGATTGTTTTGGAGAAGAGGGGAGCTTTCTTTTCCAGAATGGAGCGCGATAGAACACGGTGGAGTGTTGTGGAATGGAGTTAAATCGGTTGTAATGTGACGCAGTAAAGGGATCGGAGAGATTTTTACTCAAAGGCAGCCTTGCTGGATGGAATCAAACGTAATAGAACGTGGTGGAATGTTGTGAAATGGAGTGTAATGGGATAAAATGTGATGCAGTAGAGGGTTCCTGTGAGATTTTGTAGAGAGTGGTGCCTTCTTTGTAACAGTGGAATGCCATTGAATCCAGTGGAATGTTGGGAATGGAGAAGAATCTTCTGGAATCGTGTGGAATGGCATCCGAAATGATGCAAAACACTGTTCCTGAATGGTTTGGTAGCTATGGGGCCTGCTTTTACATAATGGAATGTGGGGGAATGTTGCACAATGGAGTGCAATGCTGTCGTATTGAGGGCAACGTTGTGTAATGGGACGCAACAGAGAGTTCCTGGGTTGTTTCGATAAGAAAGGTGACTACTTTGTCACAATGAATCTCCGTAGAACATGTTTGAATGTGGCTGAATGGAGTAGAATATTGTGGAATGCGGATTAATGGCTTGTGAAGTGACACAATAGGAAGTTCGAGAATTGTTTGGTAGGAAGTGGAGCATTTTTTTTTTTGAAGAATGAAATGCAATAGAACGTGGTGAATTGTGGAATGTAGGGCAATGTTGTGGAATGGAGAGGAATCGGCTGTAATGTGACATACTAAAGGTCTCCAGAGTGTTTTGGAAGCGAAAGGTACCTCCTTTGCAAGAATGTTAAGCAAATAAATGTGCTGGAATATTGGGGAATGAAGTAAAATGTTGTGTAATGAAGTGGAAAGGGGAGTAATGTTATGCAATAGAGTGTTACAGATCGTTATGGAAATGAACGGAGCATTCTTTGACAGATGGAACTCTATGGAAAGTGGTATAATTTTGTGGCGTTCAATGCAATTTTGTCGATTCTTCTAGAATCGTGTGTAATGTGATACAATATAGAGTTCCTGAGTGGTCTGGAAGGAAATTTAGCTCTCATGGATGGAATGTGAGACAAAAGAACATGGTGAGTTGCTCAGGAAAGGGGTGCAATGTTGTTAAAAAGCACGGGAATCGTGTCTAATGTGATGCAGTGAACTGTTCCTCATTGTTCTGGAAATGAATGGAGCCTTTTCTGACAGAATGGTGTGCAATAAACATGGTGCAATGTTCTGGAATGGGGTAGAATCTTGGAGCATAGGATGGAATGGCATTTGATGTGATGAAATAGACAGTCCTTAATGGGTTGTATGTGAATCGAGCCTCCTTGTAGGAATGGAACGCAAAAGAACATAGTTGAATGTTGTGAAACGAAGTGGAGAGCTGTGGAATGGAGTGTCATGGGTGTAATGTGATGCTATACACCTTTCTTGATTATTTTGGGAAAGAGTGGAGCCTTCCTTTGCAGAATGGAACGCTATAGAACACGGTGGAGTGCTGTGGTATGGAGTGCAATGTTGTGAAATGGAGTTGAATCGCTTGTAATGTGACGCCATAAAGGGTACCATAGCGATTGGAAAGAGAATGCTGACTTGCCTGACAGAATCAAAAGTAGTACAATGTAGTGGATTGTTGCGGAATAGCGTGAAGTTGTGAAATAGAGTGCAATGCGGTGTAATGTGAAATAATAGAGGGTTCCTGAGCGTTTTTGTAGAGAATGGTGCCTTCTTTGTAACTATGGAAGGCAATAAAAAGTAGTCGAATATTTGGAATGGAGTAGAATCTTATGCAATTCTGTGGAATGGCATGTGAATTGACACAATAGGCTGTTTCTGAATGACTTGAAAGCTACGGCGCCTTCTACCACAAAATGGAATGCAATGAATTGTGGTGGAATGTTGCACAATGGAGTGCAGTGCTGTGGCATTGAGTGGAACGTGGTGTAATGTGACGCAGAAGAGATTCCCTGGGTTGTTTCGATAAGAATGGTACCTACTTTGTCACAACAGAACTCAGTGGCACTTGTTGGAATGTTGGGGGAATGGAGTAGAATCTGTGGAATGTAGAGGAATGGCATGTGACGAGACAAAATAGGAAGTTCGTGAATCTTTTGATAGCGAATGAAGCATTCTTTGGCAGAATGGAATGCAATAGAACACTGTGGAATGTTGTGGAATGGAGGGTAATTTTGTGCAATGGAGTGTAATCGTCTCAAATGTGACATAATAAAGGTCTCCAGAGTGGTTTGGAAGCGAATGGTGCCTACTTAGCCAGAATGTAAAGCAAATGAATATGGTGGAATATCAGGGAGTGGAGTAAAATGTGCAGTCTAGCGGAATGGGGTGTAATGTGATGCAATAGAGTGTTACATATTGTTTTGGAAACCAATGGAGACTACTCTGACAGAATGGAACGCTATAGAAAGTGGTGGAATTTTGTGGAGTTAAATGCTATTTGGTAGATTGTTGTAGAATCACGTGTAATGTGACACAACGTAGAGTTCCTGAGTGGTCTCGAAGCAAATGGAGCTCTCTTTGATGCAATGGAACGCCTCAGAACAAAGTGAGATGTTCCAAAATACAGTGCAATGTCGTTAAATGGACTGTAAATGTGTGTGATGTGACGCAGTAGAGTGTTCCTCGTTGTTTTGGAAAGGAATGGAGCCTTATTCGACAGAATGGAATGCAATAGAACGTGGTGGAATGTTGTGGAATGGAGTAGAATCTTGTACAGTGGAGTTGAATGGCATTAGATGTGATGCAATAGAAAGTCCTTAATGGGTTGGAAGTGAATCGAGCCTTCCTTGTAGGAAGAGAACACAAAAGAATATGGTGGAATGTTGCCAAATGTAGTGCAGAGTTGTGGAATGGAGTGTAACGGGGTGTAGTGTAATGTAATAGATGGTTCCTGTATTTTTGGGAAAAGAGTGCAGCCTTATTTTGCAGAGAGGAGCACGATAGTTCACGGTGGAGTGCTGTGGAATGGAGTGAAATTTTGTGGAATGCTGTTGAATCTGTTTAAATGTGACGCAAAAAAGGGTTCTGGAGTGATTTAGAAGCGAATGCAGCCTTGCTGGATGGAGCCGAACACAATAGAACGCGGTGGAATGTTGCAGAATACAGTGAAATGTTGTGAAATGCATTGTATTGGGGTGTAGTGTGATGCAATAGAGGGTTCCTGAGAGATTTTGTAGAGAATGGTGAATTCTTTGTAAAAATGGAATGCCATAGAATGCAGAGGAATGTTTGGAATGTAGAAGAATCTTGTGGAATCATGTGTAATGACAAGTGAATTGACATAGTAGGCTGTTCCTGAATGGTTTGGAAGCCATGGAGTCTTCATTTACAGAATGGAATGCAATGGAATACGGTGGAATACAGCACAATGGAGCGGAAAGCTGTGCTATAGAGTGGAACATGGTGTAATGTGACGCAGCATAGAATTCCGGGTTGTTTGGTTACGAATGTTGCCTACTTTGCCACAGAGGAACTCAGTAGAACTGGCTGGAATGTTGGGGATGTAGTAGAATCTTGTGAAATGGAGTGTAATGGCATGTGAAGTGACACGATAGGAAGTTCGTGAATTGTATGGAAGCAAATGAAGCATTAATGGCAGAATGGAACGCACTAGAGCGTGGTGGAATGCGGTGCTTTGGAGTGCAGTGTCGTGGAGTGGAGTGGAGTCGGCTGTAATGTGACATAGTACAGGGCTCCAGACTGGTTTGGAAGCGCATGGTGCCTCTTTTGCCGGAATGTAAAGCAAACGAATGTGCTGGAATACTGGGGAATTAAGTAAAATGTTGTGGAGTGGAGGGGAATGGGGTGTAATTTGATACAATAGAGTGTTACAGGTTGTTTTGGAAACGAATGGAGCCTTCATTTACAGAATGGAACGCTATAGAACATGGTGGAATTTTGGGGAGTTAAGTGCAATTTTGTAGATTGGTGTAGAATCGTGTGTAATGTGACCAAATATAGAATTCCTGAGTGTTCTCGAAGCATATGGAGATCTCTTTGATAGAATGAAACGCCAGAGATCATGTTGAGATGTTCAGGAATGGAGTGCAATATTCTTAAATGGACTGGAATCGTGTGTAATGTGACGCAGTAGAGTGTTCCTCCTTGTTTTCGAAAGGAATGGAGTCTTATTTGACAGAACGGAATGCCACAGAACGTGGTGGAATGCTGCGGAATGGAGTAGAATCTTGTAGAATAGAGGGGAATGGCACTTGATGTGATGCAATAGACCGTCCTTAATGGGTTGGACGTAAATCGTGCCTTCACTGCCAGAAAGGAACAAAACAGAACACAGTAGAATTTTGTGAAATGAAGTGGATAGCTCTGGAATGGAGTGAAATGGGGTGTAATGTGACGCTATAGACAGTTCCTGATTGGGAAAAGAGTGGAGCCTTCTTTTGTAGAATATAACACGATAGAACACTGTGGAGTGCTGTGACATGGAGCGCGATGTTGTGGAATGGTGTTGAATCGGTTGTAATGTGATGCAATAAAGGTTTCTGGAGTGATTTGGAAGCGAATGCAGCCTTGCCGGATGGTATCGAACATAATAGAACGTGGTGGAATGTTTCGGAATAGAGAGGAAGGTTATGAAATGTAGTGTAAAGGGTGTAATGTGATGCCATAGGGGATTCCTGAGAGATTTTGTAGAGAACGGCGAATTCTTTGTAAGAATGGAATGCCATAGAAGGCAATGGAATGTTTGGATAGGTAGAATCTTGTGGAATCATGTGCAATGGCATGTGAATTGAAGCCATAGGCTGTTCCTGAACAGACTGGAAGCTATGGGGCATTCATTTACAGAATGGAATGCAATGGAATGTTTTGGAATGTGGCACAGTGGAGTGCAATGTGTGGAATTGGGTGGAACGTTGCGAAATGTGACTCAACAGAGAGTTCCTGGGTTTTTTGGAAACGAATGGTGCCTCCTTTGCCGGAATGTAAGCCAATGAATGTACTGGATTATTGCAGAGTGGAGTAAAATGTTGTGGAATGGAGTGGAATGGTATGTAATGTGATGCAATAGAGTGTTACAGATTTTCCTGGGAACGAATGGAGCCTTCTTTGACAGAATCGAACACTATAGCATGTTGTGGAATTTTGTGTAGTTAAGTTAAATTTTGTAGAATGGTGTAGAATCCGAGCAATGTGACACAATATAGAGTTGCTGAGTGGTCTAGAAGCAAATGTAGCTCACATTGATGCAATGGGATGCAACAGAACATGGAGATATGTTCATGAATGGAGTGCAATCTTGTTAAATGGACTGGCATCTTGTGTATTGTGACGCAGTAGAGTGTTCCTGATTGTTTTGCACACGAATGGACCCTTATTTGACAGAATGGAATGCAATAGAACGTAGTGGATTATTGTGGAAAATATTAAAATCTTGTAGAATTGAGTGGAATGGCATTTGATTTGATGCAATAGACAGTCCTTAATGGATTGGAAGTGATTCGAGCCTTTTTTGTAGGAATGAGATGCAAAAGAACATAGTGGAACGTAGTGAAATGAAGTGGAGAGCTGTGGAACGAGTTATATTGTGAAGCCATAGACGGTTCCTGATTGTTTTGGAGAAGAGGGGAGCTTTCTTTTCCAGAATGGAGCGCGATAGAACACGGTGGAGTGTTGTGGAATGGAGTTAAATCGGTTGTAATGTGACGCAGTAAAGGGATCGGAGAGATTTTTACTCAAAGGCAGCCTTGCTGGATGGAATCAAACGTAATAGAACGTGGTGGAATGTTGTGAAATGGAGTGTAATGGGATAAAATGTGATGCAGTAGAGGGTTCCTGTGAGATTTTGTAGAGAGTGGTGCCTTCTTTGTAACAGTGGAATGCCATTGAATCCAGTGGAATGTTGGGAATGGAGAAGAATCTTCTGGAATCGTGTGGAATGGCATCCGAAATGATGCAAAACACTGTTCCTGAATGGTTTGGTAGCTATGGGGCCTGCTTTTACATAATGGAATGTGGGGGAATGTTGCACAATGGAGTGCAATGCTGTCGTATTGAGGGCAACGTTGTGTAATGGGACGCAACAGAGAGTTCCTGGGTTGTTTCGATAAGAAAGGTGACTACTTTGTCACAATGAATCTCCGTAGAACATGTTTGAATGTGGCTGAATGGAGTAGAATATTGTGGAATGCGGATTAATGGCTTGTGAAGTGACACAATAGGAAGTTCGAGAATTGTTTGGTAGGAAGTGGAGCATTTTTTTTTTTGAAGAATGAAATGCAATAGAACGTGGTGAATTGTGGAATGTAGGGCAATGTTGTGGAATGGAGAGGAATCGGCTGTAATGTGACATACTAAAGGTCTCCAGAGTGTTTTGGAAGCGAAAGGTACCTCCTTTGCAAGAATGTTAAGCAAATAAATGTGCTGGAATATTGGGGAATGAAGTAAAATGTTGTGTAATGAAGTGGAAAGGGGAGTAATGTTATGCAATAGAGTGTTACAGATCGTTATGGAAATGAACGGAGCATTCTTTGACAGATGGAACTCTATGGAAAGTGGTATAATTTTGTGGCGTTCAATGCAATTTTGTCGATTCTTCTAGAATCGTGTGTAATGTGATACAATATAGAGTTCCTGAGTGGTCTGGAAGGAAATTTAGCTCTCATGGATGGAATGTGAGACAAAAGAACATGGTGAGTTGCTCAGGAAAGGGGTGCAATGTTGTTAAAAAGCACGGGAATCGTGTCTAATGTGATGCAGTGAACTGTTCCTCATTGTTCTGGAAATGAATGGAGCCTTTTCTGACAGAATGGTGTGCAATAAACATGGTGCAATGTTCTGGAATGGGGTAGAATCTTGGAGCATAGGATGGAATGGCATTTGATGTGATGAAATAGACAGTCCTTAATGGGTTGTATGTGAATCGAGCCTCCTTGTAGGAATGGAACGCAAAAGAACATAGTTGAATGTTGTGAAACGAAGTGGAGAGCTGTGGAATGGAGTGTCATGGGTGTAATGTGATGCTATACACCTTTCTTGATTATTTTGGGAAAGAGTGGAGCCTTCCTTTGCAGAATGGAACGCTATAGAACACGGTGGAGTGCTGTGGTATGGAGTGCAATGTTGTGAAATGGAGTTGAATCGCTTGTAATGTGACGCCATAAAGGGTCCCATAGCGATTGGAAAGAGAATGCTGACTTGCCTGACAGAATCAAAAGTAGTACAATGTAGTGGATTGTTGCGGAATAGCGTGAAGTTGTGAAATAGAGTGCAATGCGGTGTAATGTGAAATAATAGAGGGTTCCTGAGCGTTTTTGTAGAGAATGGTGCCTTCTTTGTAACTATGGAAGGCAATAAAAAGTAGTCGAATATTTGGAATGGAGTAGAATCTTATGCAATTCTGTGGAATGGCATGTGAATTGACACAATAGGCTGTTTCTGAATGACTTGAAAGCTACGGCGCCTTCTACCACAAAATGGAATGCAATGAATTGTGGTGGAATGTTGCACAATGGAGTGCAGTGCTGTGGCATTGAGTGGAACGTGGTGTAATGTGACGCAGAAGAGATTCCCTGGGTTGTTTCGATAAGAATGGTACCTACTTTGTCACAACAGAACTCAGTGGCACTTGTTGGAATGTTGGGGGAATGGAGTAGAATCTGTGGAATGTAGAGGAATGGCATGTGACGAGACAAAATAGGAAGTTCGTGAATCTTTTGATAGCGAATGAAGCATTCTTTGGCAGAATGGAATGCAATAGAACACTGTGGAATGTTGTGGAATGGAGGGTAATTTTGTGCAATGGAGTGTAATCGTCTCAAATGTGACATAATAAAGGTCTCCAGAGTGGTTTGGAAGCGAATGGTGCCTACTTAGCCAGAATGTAAAGCAAATGAATATGGTGGAATATCAGGGAGTGGAGTAAAATGTGCAGTCTAGCGGAATGGGGTGTAATGTGATGCAATAGAGTGTTACATATTGTTTTGGAAACCAATGGAGACTACTCTGACAGAATGGAACGCTATAGAAAGTGGTGGAATTTTGTGGAGTTAAATGCTATTTGGTAGATTGTTGTAGAATCACGTGTAATGTGACACAACGTAGAGTTCCTGAGTGGTCTCGAAGCAAATGGAGCTCTCTTTGATGCAATGGAACGCCTCAGAACAAAGTGAGATGTTCCAAAATACAGTGCAATGTCGTTAAATGGACTGTAAATGTGTGTGATGTGACGCAGTAGAGTGTTCCTCGTTGTTTTGGAAAGGAATGGAGCCTTATTCGACAGAATGGAATGCAATAGAACGTGGTGGAATGTTGTGGAATGGAGTAGAATCTTGTACAGTGGAGTTGAATGGCATTAGATGTGATGCAATAGAAAGTCCTTAATGGGTTGGAAGTGAATCGAGCCTTCCTTGTAGGAAGAGAACACAAAAGAATATGGTGGAATGTTGCCAAATGTAGTGCAGAGTTGTGGAATGGAGTGTAACGGGGTGTAGTGTAATGTAATAGATGGTTCCTGTATTTTTGGGAAAAGAGTGCAGCCTTATTTTGCAGAGAGGAGCACGATAGTTCACGGTGGAGTGCTGTGGAATGGAGTGAAATTTTGTGGAATGCTGTTGAATCTGTTTAAATGTGACGCAAAAAAGGGTTCTGGAGTGATTTAGAAGCGAATGCAGCCTTGCTGGATGGAGCCGAACACAATAGAACGCGGTGGAATGTTGCAGAATACAGTGAAATGTTGTGAAATGCATTGTATTGGGGTGTAGTGTGATGCAATAGAGGGTTCCTGAGAGATTTTGTAGAGAATGGTGAATTCTTTGTAAAAATGGAATGCCATAGAATGCAGAGGAATGTTTGGAATGTAGAAGAATCTTGTGGAATCATGTGTAATGACAAGTGAATTGACATAGTAGGCTGTTCCTGAATGGTTTGGAAGCCATGGAGTCTTCATTTACAGAATGGAATGCAATGGAATACGGTGGAATACAGCACAATGGAGCGGAAAGCTGTGCTATAGAGTGGAACATGGTGTAATGTGACGCAGCATAGAATTCCGGGTTGTTTGGTTACGAATGTTGCCTACTTTGCCACAGAGGAACTCAGTAGAACTGGCTGGAATGTTGGGGATGTAGTAGAATCTTGTGAAATGGAGTGTAATGGCATGTGAAGTGACACGATAGGAAGTTCGTGAATTGTATGGAAGCAAATGAAGCATTAATGGCAGAATGGAACGCACTAGAGCGTGGTGGAATGCGGTGCTTTGGAGTGCAGTGTCGTGGAGTGGAGTGGAGTCGGCTGTAATGTGACATAGTACAGGGCTCCAGACTGGTTTGGAAGCGCATGGTGCCTCTTTTGCCGGAATGTAAAGCAAACGAATGTGCTGGAATACTGGGGAATTAAGTAAAATGTTGTGGAGTGGAGGGGAATGGGGTGTAATTTGATACAATAGAGTGTTACAGGTTGTTTTGGAAACGAATGGAGCCTTCATTTACAGAATGGAACGCTATAGAACATGGTGGAATTTTGGGGAGTTAAGTGCAATTTTGTAGATTGGTGTAGAATCGTGTGTAATGTGACCAAATATAGAATTCCTGAGTGTTCTCGAAGCATATGGAGATCTCTTTGATAGAATGAAACGCCAGAGATCATGTTGAGATGTTCAGGAATGGAGTGCAATATTCTTAAATGGACTGGAATCGTGTGTAATGTGACGCAGTAGAGTGTTCCTCATTGTTTTCGAAAGGAATGGAGTCTTATTTGACAGAACGGAATGCCACAGAACGTGGTGGAATGCTGCGGAATGGAGTAGAATCTTGTAGAATAGAGGGGAATGGCACTTGATGTGATGCAATAGACCGTCCTTAATGGGTTGGACGTAAATCGTGCCTTCACTGCCAGAAAGGAACAAAACAGAACACAGTAGAATTTTGTGAAATGAAGTGGATAGCTCTGGAATGGAGTGAAATGGGGTGTAATGTGACGCTATAGACAGTTCCTGATTGGGAAAAGAGTGGAGCCTTCTTTTGTAGAATATAACACGATAGAACACTGTGGAGTGCTGTGACATGGAGCGCGATGTTGTGGAATGGTGTTGAATCGGTTGTAATGTGATGCAATAAAGGTTTCTGGAGTGATTTGGAAGCGAATGCAGCCTTGCCGGATGGTATCGAACATAATAGAACGTGGTGGAATGTTTCGGAATAGAGAGGAAGGTTATGAAATGTAGTGTAAAGGGTGTAATGTGATGCCATAGGGGATTCCTGAGAGATTTTGTAGAGAACGGCGAATTCTTTGTAAGAATGGAATGCCATAGAAGGCAATGGAATGTTTGGATAGGTAGAATCTTGTGGAATCATGTGCAATGGCATGTGAATTGAAGCCATAGGCTGTTCCTGAACAGACTGGAAGCTATGGGGCATTCATTTACAGAATGGAATGCAATGGAATGTTTTGGAATGTGGCACAGTGGAGTGCAATGTGTGGAATTGGGTGGAACGTTGCGAAATGTGACTCAACAGAGAGTTCCTGGGTTTTTTGGAAACGAATGGTGCCTCCTTTGCCGGAATGTAAGCCAATGAATGTACTGGATTATTGCAGAGTGGAGTAAAATGTTGTGGAATGGAGTGGAATGGTATGTAATGTGATGCAATAGAGTGTTACAGATTTTCCTGGGAACGAATGGAGCCTTCTTTGACAGAATCGAACACTATAGCATGTTGTGGAATTTTGTGTAGTTAAGTTAAATTTTGTAGAATGGTGTAGAATCCGAGCAATGTGACACAATATAGAGTTGCTGAGTGGTCTAGAAGCAAATGTAGCTCACATTGATGCAATGGGATGCAACAGAACATGGAGATATGTTCATGAATGGAGTGCAATCTTGTTAAATGGACTGGCATCTTGTGTATTGTGACGCAGTAGAGTGTTCCTGATTGTTTTGCACACGAATGGACCCTTATTTGACAGAATGGAATGCAATAGAACGTAGTGGATTATTGTGGAAAATATTAAAATCTTGTAGAATTGAGTGGAATGGCATTTGATTTGATGCAATAGACAGTCCTTAATGGATTGGAAGGGATTCGAGCCTTTTTTGTAGGAATGAGATGCAAAAGAACATAGTGGAACGTAGTGAAATGAAGTGGAGAGCTGTGGAACGAGTTATATTGTGAAGCCATAGACGGTTCCTGATTGTTTTGGAGAAGAGGGGAGCTTTCTTTTCCAGAATGGAGCGCGATAGAACACGGTGGAGTGTTGTGGAATGGAGTTAAATCGGTTGTAATGTGACGCAGTAAAGGGATCGGAGAGATTTTTACTCAAAGGCAGCCTTGCTGGATGGAATCAAACGTAATAGAACGTGGTGGAATGTTGTGAAATGGAGTGTAATGGGATAAAATGTGATGCAGTAGAGGGTTCCTGTGAGATTTTGTAGAGAGTGGTGCCTTCTTTGTAACAGTGGAATGCCATTGAATCCAGTGGAATGTTGGGAATGGAGAAGAATCTTCTGGAATCGTGTGGAATGGCATCCGAAATGATGCAAAACACTGTTCCTGAATGGTTTGGTAGCTATGGGGCCTGCTTTTACATAATGGAATGTGGGGGAATGTTGCACAATGGAGTGCAATGCTGTCGTATTGAGGGCAACGTTGTGTAATGGGACGCAACAGAGAGTTCCTGGGTTGTTTCGATAAGAAAGGTGACTACTTTGTCACAATGAATCTCCGTAGAACATGTTTGAATGTGGCTGAATGGAGTAGAATATTGTGGAATGCGGATTAATGGCTTGTGAAGTGACACAATAGGAAGTTCGAGAATTGTTTGGTAGGAAGTGGAGCATTTTTTTTTTTGAAGAATGAAATGCAATAGAACGTGGTGAATTGTGGAATGTAGGGCAATGTTGTGGAATGGAGAGGAATCGGCTGTAATGTGACATACTAAAGGTCTCCAGAGTGTTTTGGAAGCGAAAGGTACCTCCTTTGCAAGAATGTTAAGCAAATAAATGTGCTGGAATATTGGGGAATGAAGTAAAATGTTGTGTAATGAAGTGGAAAGGGGAGTAATGTTATGCAATAGAGTGTTACAGATCGTTATGGAAATGAACGGAGCATTCTTTGACAGATGGAACTCTATGGAAAGTGGTATAATTTTGTGGCGTTCAATGCAATTTTGTCGATTCTTCTAGAATCGTGTGTAATGTGATACAATATAGAGTTCCTGAGTGGTCTGGAAGGAAATTTAGCTCTCATGGATGGAATGTGAGACAAAAGAACATGGTGAGTTGCTCAGGAAAGGGGTGCAATGTTGTTAAAAAGCACGGGAATCGTGTCTAATGTGATGCAGTGAACTGTTCCTCATTGTTCTGGAAATGAATGGAGCCTTTTCTGACAGAATGGTGTGCAATAAACATGGTGCAATGTTCTGGAATGGGGTAGAATCTTGGAGCATAGGATGGAATGGCATTTGATGTGATGAAATAGACAGTCCTTAATGGGTTGTATGTGAATCGAGCCTCCTTGTAGGAATGGAACGCAAAAGAACATAGTTGAATGTTGTGAAACGAAGTGGAGAGCTGTGGAATGGAGTGTCATGGGTGTAATGTGATGCTATACACCTTTCTTGATTATTTTGGGAAAGAGTGGAGCCTTCCTTTGCAGAATGGAACGCTATAGAACACGGTGGAGTGCTGTGGTATGGAGTGCAATGTTGTGAAATGGAGTTGAATCGCTTGTAATGTGACGCCATAAAGGGTCCCATAGCGATTGGAAAGAGAATGCTGACTTGCCTGACAGAATCAAAAGTAGTACAATGTAGTGGATTGTTGCGGAATAGCGTGAAGTTGTGAAATAGAGTGCAATGCGGTGTAATGTGAAATAATAGAGGGTTCCTGAGCGTTTTTGTAGAGAATGGTGCCTTCTTTGTAACTATGGAAGGCAATAAAAAGTAGTCGAATATTTGGAATGGAGTAGAATCTTATGCAATTCTGTGGAATGGCATGTGAATTGACACAATAGGCTGTTTCTGAATGACTTGAAAGATACGGCGCCTTCTACCACAAAATGGAATGCAATGAATTGTGGTGGAATGTTGCACAATGGAGTGCAGTGCTGTGGCATTGAGTGGAACGTGGTGTAATGTGACGCAGAAGAGATTCCCTGGGTTGTTTCGATAAGAATGGTACCTACTTTGTCACAACAGAACTCAGTGGCACTTGTTGGAATGTTGGGGGAATGGAGTAGAATCTGTGGAATGTAGAGGAATGGCATGTGACGAGACAAAATAGGAAGTTCGTGAATCTTTTGATAGCGAATGAAGCATTCTTTGGCAGAATGGAATGCAATAGAACACTGTGGAATGTTGTGGAATGGAGGGTAATTTTGTGCAATGGAGTGTAATCGTCTCAAATGTGACATAATAAAGGTCTCCAGAGTGGTTTGGAAGCGAATGGTGCCTACTTAGCCAGAATGTAAAGCAAATGAATATGGTGGAATATCAGGGAGTGGAGTAAAATGTGCAGTCTAGCGGAATGGGGTGTAATGTGATGCAATAGAGTGTTACATATTGTTTTGGAAACCAATGGAGACTACTCTGACAGAATGGAACGCTATAGAAAGTGGTGGAATTTTGTGGAGTTAAATGCTATTTGGTAGATTGTTGTAGAATCACGTGTAATGTGACACAACGTAGAGTTCCTGAGTGGTCTCGAAGCAAATGGAGCTCTCTTTGATGCAATGGAACGCCTCAGAACAAAGTGAGATGTTCCAAAATACAGTGCAATGTCGTTAAATGGACTGTAAATGTGTGTGATGTGACGCAGTAGAGTGTTCCTCGTTGTTTTGGAAAGGAATGGAGCCTTATTCGACAGAATGGAATGCAATAGAACGTGGTGGAATGTTGTGGAATGGAGTAGAATCTTGTACAGTGGAGTTGAATGGCATTAGATGTGATGCAATAGAAAGTCCTTAATGGGTTGGAAGTGAATCGAGCCTTCCTTGTAGGAAGAGAACACAAAAGAATATGGTGGAATGTTGCCAAATGTAGTGCAGAGTTGTGGAATGGAGTGTAACGGGGTGTAGTGTAATGTAATAGATGGTTCCTGTATTTTTGGGAAAAGAGTGCAGCCTTATTTTGCAGAGAGGAGCACGATAGTTCACGGTGGAGTGCTGTGGAATGGAGTGAAATTTTGTGGAATGCTGTTGAATCTGTTTAAATGTGACGCAAAAAAGGGTTCTGGAGTGATTTAGAAGCGAATGCAGCCTTGCTGGATGGAGCCGAACACAATAGAACGCGGTGGAATGTTGCAGAATACAGTGAAATGTTGTGAAATGCATTGTATTGGGGTGTAGTGTGATGCAATAGAGGGTTCCTGAGAGATTTTGTAGAGAATGGTGAATTCTTTGTAAAAATGGAATGCCATAGAATGCAGAGGAATGTTTGGAATGTAGAAGAATCTTGTGGAATCATGTGTAATGACAAGTGAATTGACATAGTAGGCTGTTCCTGAATGGTTTGGAAGCCATGGAGTCTTCATTTACAGAATGGAATGCAATGGAATACGGTGGAATACAGCACAATGGAGCGGAAAGCTGTGCTATAGAGTGGAACATGGTGTAATGTGACGCAGCATAGAATTCCGGGTTGTTTGGTTACGAATGTTGCCTACTTTGCCACAGAGGAACTCAGTAGAACTGGCTGGAATGTTGGGGATGTAGTAGAATCTTGTGAAATGGAGTGTAATGGCATGTGAAGTGACACGATAGGAAGTTCGTGAATTGTATGGAAGCAAATGAAGCATTAATGGCAGAATGGAACGCACTAGAGCGTGGTGGAATGCGGTGCTTTGGAGTGCAGTGTCGTGGAGTGGAGTGGAGTCGGCTGTAATGTGACATAGTACAGGGCTCCAGACTGGTTTGGAAGCGCATGGTGCCTCTTTTGCCGGAATGTAAAGCAAACGAATGTGCTGGAATACTGGGGAATTAAGTAAAATGTTGTGGAGTGGAGGGGAATGGGGTGTAATTTGATACAATAGAGTGTTACAGGTTGTTTTGGAAACGAATGGAGCCTTCATTTACAGAATGGAACGCTATAGAACATGGTGGAATTTTGGGGAGTTAAGTGCAATTTTGTAGATTGGTGTAGAATCGTGTGTAATGTGACCAAATATAGAATTCCTGAGTGTTCTCGAAGCATATGGAGATCTCTTTGATAGAATGAAACGCCAGAGATCATGTTGAGATGTTCAGGAATGGAGTGCAATATTCTTAAATGGACTGGAATCGTGTGTAATGTGACGCAGTAGAGTGTTCCTCATTGTTTTCGAAAGGAATGGAGTCTTATTTGACAGAACGGAATGCCACAGAACGTGGTGGAATGCTGCGGAATGGAGTAGAATCTTGTAGAATAGAGGGGAATGGCACTTGATGTGATGCAATAGACCGTCCTTAATGGGTTGGACGTAAATCGTGCCTTCACTGCCAGAAAGGAACAAAACAGAACACAGTAGAATTTTGTGAAATGAAGTGGATAGCTCTGGAATGGAGTGAAATGGGGTGTAATGTGACGCTATAGACAGTTCCTGATTGGGAAAAGAGTGGAGCCTTCTTTTGTAGAAATAACACGATAGAACACTGTGGAGTGCTGTGACATGGAGCGCGATGTTGTGGAATGGTGTTGAATCGGTTGTAATGTGATGCAATAAAGGTTTCTGGAGTGATTTGGAAGCGAATGCAGCCTTGCCGGATGGTATCGAACATAATAGAACGTGGTGGAATGTTTCGGAATAGAGAGGAAGGTTATGAAATGTAGTGTAAAGGGTGTAATGTGATGCCATAGGGGATTCCTGAGAGATTTTGTAGAGAACGGCGAATTCTTTGTAAGAATGGAATGCCATAGAAGGCAATGGAATGTTTGGATAGGTAGAATCTTGTGGAATCATGTGCAATGGCATGTGAATTGAAGCCATAGGCTGTTCCTGAACAGACTGGAAGCTATGGGGCATTCATTTACAGAATGGAATGCAATGGAATGTTTTGGAATGTGGCACAGTGGAGTGCAATGTGTGGAATTGGGTGGAACGTTGCGAAATGTGACTCAACAGAGAGTTCCTGGGTTTTTTGGAAACGAATGGTGCCTCCTTTGCCGGAATGTAAGCCAATGAATGTACTGGATTATTGCAGAGTGGAGTAAAATGTTGTGGAATGGAGTGGAATGGGATGTAATGTGATGCAATAGAGTGTTACAGATTTTCCTGGGAACGAATGGAGCCTTCTTTGACAGAATCGAACACTATAGCATGTTGTGGAATTTTGTGTAGTTAAGTTAAATTTTGTAGAATGGTGTAGAATCCGAGCAATGTGACACAATATAGAGTTGCTGAGTGGTCTAGAAGCAAATGTAGCTCACATTGATGCAATGGGATGCAACAGAACATGGAGATATGTTCAGGAATGGAGTGCAATCTTGTTAAATGGACTGGCATCTTGTGTATTGTGACGCAGTAGAGTGTTCCTGATTGTTTTGCACACGAATGGACCCTTATTTGACAGAATGGAATGCAATAGAACGTAGTGGATTATTGTGGAAAATATTAAAATCTTGTAGAATTGAGTGGAATGGCATTTGATTTGATGCAATAGACAGTCCTTAATGGATTGGAAGTGATTCGAGCCTTTTTTGTAGGAATGAGATGCAAAAGAACATAGTGGAACGTAGTGAAATGAAGTGGAGAGCTGTGGAACGAGTTATATTGTGAAGCCATAGACGGTTCCTGATTGTTTTGGAGAAGAGGGGAGCT